>NW_026624097.1:164553-170247 GCF_030028575.1 Malurus melanocephalus | reverse complement strand
CTCTGTTCCTCGCCGTGCACTTTGGGGTCAGGAGGATACGGTGAGACCCCAAAGCCCTGGGAGGGACCCCAATCTCCAGGAGAGGAGGGACAATCCCCTGACTCTGGTTTGTGTCCCCAGCGCCAGGCGGGCGCAGGGACAGGACGTGGTGTTCAAAGCCTCCTCGCGCCGATCCCCGCTGGACACCGGACACTCCCGCTGACCCCGGSCTGGGACAGACTCAACCATCCCCCAGAGCCTGCCTGAGTCCCACTGCAAATAAAGCCATTGCACCCTCCTGCTGGCTCTTCATGGGGAGGGAATGGGGATCTTGGAGGGGTTTGGGGCTGGATCCCATCACCCCCCAGAAACTGGGACCCCCTGGGTCCCCCAGACCTCTCCCCCTCCCCTTCCCCCAGCAGCCACAGTGTCCAAAGCTCTTGTAAAAGGGTTTTACTGTGAATAAAAACAATGATTTCCCTTCCTGCTGCACCTCCAGCCCCCCGGGAGCTGAACAGGGGTGGGAAGGGCAGAGCCCCCAATCCCAGTGCCCCCCACCCCAGAGCATCACCCATCACCCACCCCCAGCAGCAGCACCAGGGGCAGGGACCCCCCAGGTGACAAACACAAGGGAATGGGGGACACTGCCCTCAGTTCCCTGGGCCTGGACCACCCCCCAGGGCATCTGCCCACCCTGCCCTCCCCCTCAGACTGAGGGAAAAGTGTAACAGAATCTGGAAACAAACAAAAGGGGATGATGATCAGACCCAAACCCCCTGGAAGCACCGGTCAGACCCCGAATATCTCAGGAGCACCAGAACCCAAACTCTCCTGGCCCTGAAGGCCCCCAGGAACAGTGGGGGGTCAGACACAAATCCCCCGGAGCAGGAGGGGTGAAGGCACTGTCAGAACATCCATTTGTGGGGTTGTGGTTCCTCACTSCTCAGGAGGCACCGGCAGCGCTGAGTAAAGCACGACCCGGCCCTGGGGCTGCTGCTTACCTGGGGCAAAGGGGCATTTCTGAGCATGGGATCATTTGGGGGAGAGAGCCACTGGGAACGTGGCCCCATTCACCAGGACTCATCTGTCCCCATCCCAGCACCTCTGGCCTCCCTGTCCCCCAAAGTGACACCCCAGTCCCCCTTACAGGAGAGGCACTGGAGGAGGTTGTGGAAGGAGCCGCCGGCGGTGCTGAAGGCGCAGAGGCCGGTGCAGAGCGTGAGGATGAGGATGGGAACCAGGCTGGCCTCGTACCACGGGTTCAGGAAGCTCTGGGGACACAGAGAGAGGCACGGTCACACCTTCCTGACCCCTCCAAACAGCCACGGCAGGGAAAGGGGTGCCTGCCCTGTGCAAACCCAGCTGGAACCCCTGCAGAGCTGCCCCCAAATCCCCCGTGTGCACCCCAAAACCCCCCTGTGCCCAAATCCCCCGTGTGCTCCCAAATCCCCCGTGTGCACCCAAATCCCCCGTGTGCCCCCAAATCCCCCGTGTGCCCCCAAATCCCCCGTGTGCCCCCAAATCCCCCGTGTGCCCCCAAATCCCCCGTGTGCCCCCAAATCCCCCATGTGCACCCCAAATCCCCCGTGTGCACCCCAAATCCCCGTGTGCCCCCAAATCTCTCACTGCCCTCCTCCAGCGCAGGCACTGCCGGGGGTACCCGGGTGTGGGACTGTCCCCACGTGTCCCCATGGCCTGGCAGGGACGGAGGGAGGGGACAGCAGCAGCAGCAGCTCTGGGTGGGGTCCCGGTGTCCCCGCTGTCCCCGCTGGCTCTCACCAGCCCCGAGGTGAGCAAGTGGCCGCCCAGCACCAGCCCCAGGCCCCCGGGGCGCCGCCGCTCGCACGCGTGGAAGAAGATGACGCCCCAAAAGGTGTGGAGGAGCACCAGGGCCATGGTGAGGAAGGCTGTGGGGAGAAAGGAGACTCAGATCCAGAACCTTCCTGTCCTTCTCGTCCCTGCCATGTCCCCTGGCTCACCGGAGGTGATGAAGAAATACGGGGAGTGCCCGTGGATCCCGACAGTGCCCGGCCCCGCAGAGCCCGCCAGGACGCTGGAGAGGGAGAAGGCGCCGCTGACGATGCCGAAGGAGAGCCCGGACACTGCGGGTGGGTGAGAATCAGAGACCCCGCAGCCTCCACAGGGCTCAGAACGGAGCAGAGCTCGTGTTCTCACCGTAAGCCATCTCCCGCAGGGACAGCGGGGACCTGCCATCCCCGCGGAGCATCGCCAGCCCCTCATCCGCCCTCCTGAGCCAGAGAGAGAGAACATGAACCTCACATCACAGGAGAGCAGAGACGGCTCGTTCCCGGGTTTAACAAGAACAGACTTTGGGGGTTTCTGTTTCCCCAGCCCTGGAACASCCCCGCTCCCCGGGCGGGTCTCACCTGAGCAGTTTGAAGCAGCCGAACCTGCAGAGCTCCTGCAGCAGCACCGCAGCGGCGGCTCCGAGCGGCAGCAGCGCCGCGTCCTCGGTTCCGCGGAGCCGCAGGGACACGGCCCAGAGCAGCGAGGCGAAGAGCAGCGCCAGCAGCCACAGAAACGCCCTGAGGGGATGGGAACGGGACAGAACTGCTCGGGCAGAACTGCTCGGGACAGCGGGGCTGGAGCCAAAACTGCCCCAGAGCTGCTCTGTCGGTGCTCTCAGTGCTCTCAGTGCCCCAGAGCTGCCCCAGAGCTGCTCTGTCAGTGCTCTCAGTGCCCCAGAGCTGCCCCAGAGCTGCTCTGTCGGTGCTCTCAGTGCCCCAGAGCCGCCCCAGAGCTGCTCTGTCGGTGCTCTCAGTGCCCCCGAGCCACCCCCTCACCCCGAGCACAGCTCCCGGAGCCGCCCCAGCCCCGCAGTGTCCCCCGGCCCCGCCAGCGCCACCCCAGAGCACCCCGAAAGCCGGTCAGACCCCTCTCAGCGGCCTCCAGGCTCCCGGAGCCGCCCCAGCCCCGCTCTGGCCCGGCCCCTCACCCCGCCACCAGCACGATGAGGCGCAGCGGCTCCGCCGCCACCGTCAGCAGCAGCAGCGCGGCCGCGGGGCCGAAAGCGATGGCGGCGCAGCCCCAGAACACAGCGGCGGCCATGGCGGGAACAGAACAGCGCCCCCTGCGGGCATGGAGAGCACAGCGCCCCCCAGCGGCCATGGAGAGCACAGCGCCCCCCAGCGGCCATGGCGGGAACAGAACAGCGCCCCCCGCGGCCATGGCGGGAACAGCGCCCCCTGCGGAAACAGCGCCCCCCGCGGGAACGGCGCCCCCTGCCGGCCCGGAGGACTCTGCCATGGGGGGGTAGGACCGGACAGGGGACACAGCAGGACACAGCGGGGACAGAGCGACACCGGGGGACACGGGGGACAGGGGCGGCACTGGGGACACAGCGGGGACACCACGCACGGTCTGTGCCCAGCGTCACCTGTCCGCAGAGTGACCTGTCCCGAGTATCACCAATCCCCAGCATCTCATTCCCCTCCCCTCCCCTCTCTTATTTTCAAGGAATTCCTCATTAAACTGTAATTTTTTCTCTATTCGGAGCCCCTCACAATTCTCATTCTGATTCTGTCCCCCACCCCCGCGCTGCCGCTGTTTACAGAGGAGCTGGGAAGTGCAGGAAAACTTTATTTAGAATTAAAAATTCCTCCGGYCGGCAAGAACAGCCTGGACGGTTCCAAAGCCGCTCCTTCTGGATCCTCCTGGGACGGGCGGCTCATTCCACCCATCTCTGGACTGAGCGCTGGGCACCGGTGCCACCAGGGCTCGGATTTTCCATCCATCCTCATTCTCCTGCAAGGAAAACTCCAAACAATGTCCCCTGCAGCCTCTTCCGCAGGAATCCTGCGGATGCCATCTCCTGGGCACGGGGCATTGTTCAGGGAAGAATCGCAGCTCCGGCTGCGTTCCATTAATTTCCCTTCTTGTTTCGCTTCCGCCGATTAAAGCTGGGAAATGACACAACGCAATCTGCGTGCTCTGACTTAACCTGCGCCTTTCCTCCTTGGCYTAAACCCCAGCTAAGCCGAGCAGGGGGCTCTGGACACCCAGAACATCCCTCGGTACAGCSAGAACCACGAGCCTCTTCTCCCTTCTCTTTTCCTCCTTTACCTTCCTTTCCCCCTCTGCTTTGGTTCAGATGTCGAGTTTTCCCTTAGGAAAAGTTTCCTTGTTGCTCTGTCTCTGCGGCAGCTTTTACTGTTGGATTTTGGCACMAAAACTTTAATAATAATTWAAAAAAWTACRTAAAAGTAGAAAGATTGRGCAAAATAGGAATTTGGGGAATAGGAAACAAGGTTTTGGGATGGGAGRGAGAAAAGCCTTTGGTTTGGCTCCTTTCTGTGGCTGCAATGGGTTTGTTCCATGTTGCCAGACAAGAAAAATCAGTAAGAAAACAGGTAAAAAAAAAAAACTTAATAAAAATAGAGTGGTTTCCTTTTCCAGGCAGAAACACAATTCCAGCTCTGCACCTGGATGCAGGATGCTGCTGGATGTTCCAGGGGTCACAGCCAACTGCTGAAGAAGAGGCAGAGCAGCTGCTTCCCCCTTTTACCACCTCATGGCACATTTTATCCGGGTCCCTCAGTCAATAATCCAAGTTTTCCCAATTTTTGCAAGCCTTCCATTATCACACCCAGTCCCGAGGCAGCAAATCCTACTGAATTCTGACTCTGGGCTCCCACGCCAAGGGTTTGTCTGTTCAGCCTCATCCACTCAGCCGATAAACCATCATTTCCCTCATGGCCTTTCCTCGCCCCTTCCCTCCCCATTCCTTTAATCCCRGGATATTTTAACCCTTCTGTGCTTCCTGGCTCAGCCCTGGTGGGATCCTTCCCAACMAGTTCAGATTTCTGCTGGGGTTGGGATTTTTGAGTTTCAGTGTTATTTTTGTGGAGGAGGGAGAGGAGGATTTGAAGAGATGCACTTCCTGCTCAGCGTTTAACCCTTTGCCAAGCATCTCCCTCCAGATGGGAGAAACCCCTCCAGAAAGAACAGAGAATCGCAGGGGGCTGGGAATTGATTTTGGGATGCAATGGAAAAGTTCTTCAGCTGAGTCCACTTTTGATAGGAAAAAAAGATCTGAGTTTGGGAATTTTTGGCTTAAAATTGATTACAATCCTTCCTTGGTTCAAAATCAGCAGGAGATGAGATGAGCTTTAAGGTCCCTCCCAACCCAAACCATTCCATGATTCTGTGACTGCACCCTTAGAGCATGACCTGTGCTACCCAAGACCCTCTTGCTCCTTCCTGGCTTTCCATCCACCACGTCTGAGAGTCACCAAAATACTGATTTTACACCATCTGATTAATCTCTGTCTCTGCTGCTCCTTTTCCTTCCCCCTCAGTTTTCAACAGTTCCCACCCTGGATCCCTCTGGGTCCTCACAAAACCTCTGCTATCGCCTTCTCCCCASGCTGTTTGTACCCACTGTAAAATAAAATAAATTAATGRCTGYTCAYGTTTCTTCCTCCTGRTGGAGAAACTGAGGCACGGGAAAGGGAAATGAAGCCAAGACAAAAAAAAAGCCCCAAAATTTTCGGGGGAAGTCAGGACTGGCTCTGGCTCCCAGTCGTATCTCTGCCTTTGCTTCTCTCCCAGAAGAATTTGCTATTTATAGCTCTGCTCCGTTAGAATATAATCAAAACCATCCTCCCTCCATCTGAGAACGCATCCAGCGGCACTGACCCTCCCCGGGGAAAACTTCCCAAGATTTGCAACTCAGCCATCCGAAACGCCTCTGCA
>NW_026624097.1:159423-163956 GCF_030028575.1 Malurus melanocephalus | reverse complement strand
GCCCCACACAGGACAGACATCGCTCCGTTCCACATCGTTCCACGGCTGACCCCGACATCGCTCCGGCCCCACGCAGGATCCACACATCGCTCCGGCCCCACGGACAACCCCAACATCTCTCCAGCCCCACTCTGAACCCCACACATCTCTCCAGCCCCACACACACCCCCAATATCGCTCCAGCCCCACACATCTCTCCAGCCCCACACACACCCCCAGTATCTCTCCAGCCCCACTCTGAACCCCACACATCTCTCCAGCCCCACACACACCCCCAGCATCTCTCCAGCCCCACTCTGAACCCCACACATCTCTCCAGCCCCACTCTGAACCCACACATCTCTCCAGCCCCACACAATCCCCACTCTCCGGTGCGCTCCCGGCACCGCCGCTCAGCTCCATCCCGAGTCATTTCCTGCCCCCGGGGCCGCCTCGGGAAGGTCCCCCCGAGCAGAGCGGAGCCGCTCCGGCGCCGACACCAACGGAGGATCATGAACTTGTGCATCGCCGTGCTCCTGGTCCTTCATTCCTTGCCAGGTAAAGGCGCTCCCCGGGTTTTCCCGGCGCGATTTGATTTTATTTCGCTGCTCTGATCATTCCCACGCTCCTGGGATGCTGCGGGGCAGTTGGGGGGGTCTGAAGGCTGAAAGGTTTTGGGGAGGCTGGCTTGGGAAAAGGGCACTGCAGGGGAAAAACACCGGGAAAACACGATGTGATTACTAAAAATGTCATAAAGTGTCTGCTTGGAGAACAGTGGGATAATGAATGTTTCCTGCATTGTGTTCAAATAATTCGCAAATTCCAGCTGGGAGCTATTAGAAGACATAGAGACAGWGAAAAAATCCCAACAGGATTTCCTGAGAATTACGTGGGCAGTTTGTAGACCGTGGAATTAGAGTGTTGAGGGAGGAAAACCCCAATGTGGGGCTGGTTAGGGATGAGCACGATGTCCCCCCRTTTCGGGGAAGGTGGGAAAACAGATCCGAGGGGAACTGAGACTGCCATGGCAAAACTCCCCCCTTCCTCTTTCTCTTCCTCCTCCTCTCCAGCAAAGGMACAGACCCAAACGTGAAACATCGGGCAGGGGATTCCCAGCTGGGAGCTCTGTTATTGTTAGCATGACTCAGTGTAAATACAAGAACCGACTCGGAATCRCTTCTTGCAAAAGCTCTGTGCACAGCACGAGGTGCCCCAGGGCCCCATTTCAGTGCACCGGAGCATTTCCAAAAGATGAGCATGGGAAGGTCCCAATTTCAGCCTTAATTTCCCTGACAGCTGAGGATGGGGATGGACAGGGTGAGGTGATGACACCGCTCTGTGTCCCTCCTGACCGCACCCTGCAGTCCTCAGTCTCAATCGCTGTTTTCAGATAATTTCCCAAGGAGAATTCTCAGACCTGAGCTTCTCCCCCAGCTTTTCCCAGCGCTGAGAAAGTGGGATATGACAGGAAGAAGCGGGACGGTTTGGAGAGGGACTGGGAGCTACAGGTGGCTCTAGGCATGACTGAGCATCATTCCAGCTATTCATGGTGTCACTTACAATGACAATAATGATCTTATTTATGACTATAAATGAGAATCAAGCTCTAAAAATACCGTATTATTCCATGAGTATCTTCTGTTCTYGTGAATATCTTAGTGTATGAATCTGTGACTACTAGAACATTGATATTCCCGATTAATTTGCTTTAAAAAATCTCTCCCAAAACTAAGAAAACACAGAACCTTATGTTTGGAATGTAGRTCCATAGCTGTGGGGCCACAGCTCAGCTGAGGCTCTGCACGATGATCTGGGTGTTGTTCCTCTGCTTTCAGGGAAGGCGGAGGTTGAAGATGACATAGAGGACATCGCACAGGATTTATATGACTACGTGGCTCACATAAGTAAGAAATGCCTTTTGAAAAGCATTTTTACCCTTTTGCAGCAGCCACAGGAGCGAGTTGGGATCGCTGGGGCTGGGGAGGCTGTGGAGTCTCCATCCAGCTCCTCCAGGAGGGAGATGAGGCTTTGCCCGTGGAAAGGCACTGAATTGAGTCCTCTGTACCGACTTCACTCAGATTTCATGGATTCATGGAATGGTTTGGGTGGGAAGGGACACTAAGGATTATTTCATCCCACCCCTTGCCGTGGGCAGGGACACCTCCACGAGCCCAAGGGCTCCCAGCCCTGTTCAGCCTGGCTGTGAACACTCCCAGGGATTTATCCGAATAGTGCAGATTAATTTGAGTGACWCTGGCTGTTCAGAGGGGAAAAGCTGGGCAATCACAACCCAGAATATGGAGGAGGGACACATCACCCCATGCTGGACAGGTGTCCCCAAGCCCCACAGTGCCACCTCACCTGGTGCCCTCTTCATTCCAGGCAATTACTATTATTCCACGGAAGATTATTACTATGACAACATCACAGCAACCCCTGCCACCTACGTATATGAGTTGGATTCATATGAGGTGAGTTGGGTTTCTCTTGGTATCCCCCCAAAAAATCAGGTTTTCCTCACCCAAATCCCTGCCACAAGGAGAAATAAATGGATTAAAACTGCTGATTTTTAAACCACAGAACATCTCAAATGAGTTTGAGTAGAGWGTCCATGAACAGAAATCATGGAATGATTTGAGTTGGGATTTGTTTCTCCACATCCAGACAAACACCATTGGAGAATTTGATTGGGATAAGTGGTTTTCACAAGAGAATGCCACCACCAAGATTTCAGGAAAAGCAAATACAGATGYTCCAGGGGATTCCAGAAATGCTGAAGACAGACAGGTGGGTTCTTGTCAGCTCCTGAGCTCTGCCACAAGCTTTTTGCACATTAAAACATGGGRCTTCTTGACCGATTTATTTTTCCTGACTCACCAGGAYTCCCGGGAGTCATTGGGATCATCCSTGCAGTGCCACCTCACCCTCATCCTCCTCCTCAGCTTCCTGGGTCTCCTGCTATGACCCCCCAGGCTCCTCCTCCCAAGGTATTTTCACATTTCAGCACTAAYGTGTCCTTTCACCCAGGAAAATCCAATTCTTTCTGAAGCAGCAGCTTTCCAAAACAATGGAAAGATAACAAATGATAAATGGAAAGATAACAAACCCTCTCAGGCTCTGGCTGYGATGCCAGGGAACCCCAGATGGCCCAGAGAGGTTTTCTGGGGCATTTTCCCAATGCCCTCTTGGCATTCATTGGGAGTTTTCATGGTGCAAGCAGCCAGGCCTGTCCCGCTGCTCATCCWCCCAAATCYGTGTTCCATAAASCCTGGAATGGTTTGGGTTGGGATGATTCACCCTCCTGCCATGGGCAGGAACACCTTGCACAGCTGAGGTTCCTCCCAAGCTCCATCTCACCCACCTTTCCCCACAGTGGACTCTCCACCACCACAGAGAGCATCACCCCATCCTGCCACAGCAGAAACCTCTCCTGTTTTTCCTTCTCGACGTTCCCAGACACAGCAGCAGCTGCTGGGATGGCGACCAGGAAGGTGCTCACAACAACACCCTCCACACGAGGTGTTGTGTCCATTCTGAACTCTGTGCCCCAAGGTTTTGGTGGAGGGACGGGGGCAGAACACAGAGAGCTCTGCAGTGCCTCAGTCCTTCCCACGTTCCTTGGATTCTGCTGTAAATAGGAATTCCTGCCAATAAAATCCCCAGCACCCGGCACAGAGTCTCTCATGGTAAATAACCCACAATCACCACCAGACCTGGAATATCAAACACAAACAACGCGTGTGGGGCTTGTCCTGCTCAGAAGGATGTTCTCAAATCTCCAAACCCAGCCAGGAGCTTCCCAATTTGATTCTTCCACAATTGCTCTTCACACCCATCCCAGGCTATCCCGGCCCCTGCCCTCTGAAAGAGGAAGAGTTTTGTTTCCTAGGGAAGCCAAAAGGCTCGGAACACATTTCAGAATTGCTGGGAGAAGCGAGAGCGGATGCGCTGCCAGGCAGTGCCACCTCCTGGCTCTGAGCTGCCACAAAGGTGCACTGAAAAAAGCCATGAATACCCCAGAAAATTGTTTAGGAACACACAGCGGTGAGATTTCCAACCCCGGAGCGGAGCAAAGAGCAATTAAAGGGAAATAAAAGATGTGGATGAACTTTAATAAGAGTTTATTCCTAAAAACCGTCCCTCTAACGCATGCACCAAGAATAAACCAGTTCATTGGAACCTGGCTGAACCATAAATTGCATCGCTTCTTCCAGAGCAAATCCACCAGTTACAAACCTTCCCTATCAAATCCTCACCTTCAGCAGCGTTTTGGGACACAATCACAGCACAGATGGACAGCTGGACAGCCCCTCTCTGCTCCCAAACTGGGAATATTCACCCAAACCCCTTCAGTCCCAAATGWCAGCGTCCTCCCGGCTCTTTCACCAGTTCCTTCCCCAGATTTACCCCATTTTCCCCACTCGGAGGGTGCTGGTGGCTCCATGGCCCTGCCTCTCCACCCGACTCTCCCTGGGATAAGCAGCTTTACCACCAAGAGGATTTTCCCTGCAGTTGGAGAACCTTTCCAGATCCCTCCCAGCAGGAACAAGCAGA
>NW_026624097.1:157880-158835 GCF_030028575.1 Malurus melanocephalus | reverse complement strand
GGAGCCAAATCCTGCAGCAGCCGCTCCCAGCACGACTCCCACAGTCTGGGAGCGATTTTTGGGGACCCACAGGGGATATTTTGGGTTTTAGCCTCAAAAACACCAGAGAGGGACACGGAAATCCAGCCCGAGCCAGCAGTGAGGAGAGAAGCGGCTCCAGGGCTGAAAACACCGTGTTTAGTGATCTGTGAAGGTGATTTTGTGCAGATTTAGACAATTGTGGATGGGGGCTGGGGCTGCTCTCTGCCTTTAATATTTCCAACCCTTSTCAAATTCCCAACTTCTCGTCCCCACCACTGATGGACTATTGTCCAGCCTTAGGTCAGCCCTTCAAACTCAAGTGTGGAGAACTTTAACTGTTTCCATCCACATCCCATGGATTCGGAACAAAAGTAAATAACCATTCATCTGTTTTTCCTTACATCTCCCATTTTTTCTCCATTCTCGAATACAAAATATTCAGCCCTTCCAACCCTATTTTTAACCCTTTCCTAAAAGACAAGCCAAACTTCTTGGCTGACCTCTCCRCATTTGATTCTGAAACAGGAAATATTTTCTCCATGGAGTTTACAGAAGGCCGGAAGAAATTCAAGATTCCCATGTTGGGTTGTTCTGTTTTGTTTTTGTTTTAATTCTGTCACCAAGTTGCCAAAATGTCTCTGGTTATTTGTGTCTCCAACATTAAAAGAGATAACATGTAAATATTTGGAATTGCTTGTCCCAGAATTGTCCAGCCTGGGCATGAGGGAATCATTTTTTCAGGAGAAATTCTTTAACAGAGAAACATTCATTAATTTTAAATAGGAAAAGAATTTCCATCGGGATATAAATCCTATCTATCCACCCAGGGCGATCTATATCACATATATCCARCTAGAGGGGGATATAAATCCCATCTATCCGTCCCAAGGGAGATACAAATCCCATATCTGCACCCCGAGGGGGATATGAATCC
>NW_026624097.1:151771-157080 GCF_030028575.1 Malurus melanocephalus | reverse complement strand
CCCCCCGCGCTCCCCTCCGCCTCCTCCCTCGGGGTGCCCCCAAGTTCCCGGGGGCCGCGGCGGCCTCGGCTTCCCCCGCCGTTAATCCGCCGCTCTCTCCGGCCGCAGTAAACAGGTCACGGCGGCGGCCCCGTTCGCGGCCCGTCGCTTATCTCGGCGCCTTTAATTAATGTTCATTAACGTTGTTTCCCGCGCCCGCCGCYCCGCCGGGCGCGCCGTAGGGTCCCCACACCCCTCGCACGTCTCCCCGAGCTCCCAACTTTCCGTTTCTTTGGAAAGAGGGGGAAAGAAAAGCCCCGAAGCCCTGGAAAGGCGGGAGCGCACGTGCGCGGCGGGGCCCCGACCCCGCGGTGCTCTGAGCATCTCCTCCCGCTGAGGAATCCGCGCCYGCCTTGCCCCGAGAGGAAAGTCCTGACACCTTCACTCTCCCCGAGCTGCACACGCGGGTTTTGGTGGAAAAAACCTGCCCAAAAGTGTTGATTGAACCCATGCAGGGGTGTTTGCGGGTGGCAGGTAYCCGGAGCGGCCTCCAGGCGCTGCCAGCATGCGGCTGCCGGGACTGAGCTTTCTAAGGTTTCCAGAGTGAGAAACCCCACTCTGCCCAGGCAGCTTTCCTTAAAACTCGGTGTTTGCATGGAATAATAATGGTTGGCGTTTTTTTAAGTGAGAAAGTAATAGTGAGAAGCTGGTCTGGTTTTGCTTGGGGTCTGCAATATTCCCAAAATGTTGTTTAAGTGTGGGGAACGGGAAGTCACCTTGTGGRTATTCCACTCTAGATAAAATAATTTAAAATTAACTGGCTGCGTCTTTTCACTGCTTCTCCAAGTATGCAACCTGTATTGATTATCGAGTGGCTTGGACAYGAGGAAATTATTTATTTGGTCTCAATTAATCTCCAGGACTCTCTGGAAACATGATCTGAAGTCAGAAGGTTTTGGGTTCAGAGAGGAATTAGTTTTATGAGTTTCACTCTGCACAGTTAAATGATGAACTTGAGGAGAAGGCAGCAGTTGGGGCAGCTGATGTGCCCTGGCTGCACTGGTTTTATGGGAGCTGGACCAGTGCACTCCAGTGGTTACAAACCGCCGTTTTTGCAGTTTGATGCGTGCTTGGAGGAAGGGAAACCTCTGCATAATTTTTAAATTCGGTGGGTGTTGGTGATTTCAGGGCAGGAGTCTAGTCTGATTTTAAACCAGTCCCAAAGCAGCAGCTGCTGTCCAGTGCCTGGGGTGTGATTTTGGATGGGGTTCCTTGTTCCAACACCCACATGTGCCCCGCTGGCTGTTCGCAGGTGACCGAGTTGGTGCTCGACAACTGCCGCTCCAGCAACGGGGAGATCGAAGGGCTCAATGACTCCTTCAAGGAACTGCAGTTCCTCAGCATGGCCAACGTTGAGCTGACATCACTGGCCAAGCTCCCCACGTTGAGTAAGCTCCGCAAGGTGGGTGATCTGCCAGCACTTTGGGACAGCAAAGCCACTGTGATGAGCTTTGGTCGCACCTTTTGGCACTCACAGTTGGACTTGTGAGACGCTGAAGGTGCTTCATGGGCCTCTGAAATGTTTGGTTTTTTTTTTTAAATCTGAAATAGTTTTGGGTGTTTCCAGTTAATTATGGCAATTTGCTGTAATTTGGTCAGTGATCTTGGGGCAGTAAGTTCTTGGCTATGGACGTTGTGAAGGTGAGCAGGGGGCTTTGGTAAGAAGCCCTTGGGTTGCCCATTGCTGGCAGTGAACTCCAGTCCTGGGAACTTCAAAYTGAGATGCCCAAACCATTGAGACTTCAAGGAGCAGTTTAAAAAATCTCATCTTAAAGGAACTTTGTAATGGCCAAAGCGTGTTAACTTGTGCGACTCTTCAGAAGTGATTAAACTCTTAAAGCAAGARGAATTAATAATGATGCAGCTGAATCTAAGGCTGAAAATCCAACTGTTTAATTCCTTTTTTTCTGTACCATAGCTGGAGTTGAGTGACAATGTCATTTCTGGAGGCCTGGAGGTCCTTGCAGAGAGATGTCCTAATCTCACATATCTAAATCTAAGTGGCAACAAAATCAAAGATCTTGGCACTGTGGAAGCTCTTGTGAGTATGAAGTGGGAGGGACTCTGGAGAGATTTAACAAATACTATTTTTTATCAAGAATCCTCAMTATTTTTTGCAATGGATTGGTACCAGCTTGCATCAGTCCTGTGGTTGGTCCAGTTTGATGGACTCGGTGCTGTGGTCATAAGACAGCACACGTAACCCCAGCACTGGAAAATGCTTCTGTGTTGGGATTGAGATGTCCCAAAGCAGAGATTGTTGGGCTGGTTTTGCCATTGAAGGAAAAGTGGCCAAGGTGTGTTGTGCTTATTCCCCTGTGCCTGTTTGTTAAGGTGTGTTTGTCKGGTGAGCTTTCATTAAACTGAAGTGACTCAGGTGAGGGTGTGATACAGCCAAGAGTGGGACAGTGAAGCAGAGGAGAGAGCTCTCAGTGGTGATCCATTCCCCCATTTTCCTGGATAATTGGGGTTTCTATCCAAAACTGGGCTCTGCACACAGAACCCAACCCCARAGGTGTGGGGAGGTTCCAGAGCTGGATGGGAGTTGATCTGTGTGAGTGCATTTCTTGGAGATTCAGCCACTGCCAGCACCTTGGACTGAACTTTGAGGGAGAAGAATTCTCTCTAGAAATGAGAGATGAGGACAGAGTAAATTCTGTTATACTTGGGCTGCAACCCTGCTGTACCTGGGAGCACAATGGGAAAAAACGTTTTCATTCATTTTCAGCAAAATCTGAAGAACTTGAAGAGCCTTGACCTGTTCAACTGTGAGATTACAAACCTTGAGGACTACAGGGACAGCATCTTTGAGCTGCTTCAGCAGATCACGTACCTGGATGGCTTCGATCAGGAGGACAATGAGGCACCAGACTCAGAAGATGATGATGATGGTAACTTCATCAAACAAACTGGGGGAGAGGAATGGGATGCTGGAATAAAGGTCTCAGTGTAAACCCTGAGCACATGAGTGCAGTTTTGGTCCTGTTCTGAAGAGCAATGTGCAGAGCASGTTTGGTATTAATGCACTGATGGAGGGTGAAAACTCCATCAGAGGGGTCCAGTCCTGCAGAAGCCACCTGGGCATAAGGGAATTGGACTGAAGATACTTTTGTGAGACACAAATGTTCTCAGATTTGTTGTGCACAGTAAAGCCCTTTGTGCCACCAAGAGCAAGGGGACACGTGCACTATTTTGAATAAAAAATTACAATTTTACAGGGTTTGCTAATGGCTTCAGGCTCCTGCTTCAGTAGAATACAATTTTKAGTTCCAAAAGCAGACCTAGTTCCTTTTGGTGCCACCACAGTTGCAGTCCTTAAGGGGGCTGTTGTGGCTGTCATCCCCTACTGCTGGCAGGGTTTGCATTTGTAGCTGCTTCAGATACTGAGCATTTTGCTTGAAGTTTGTGATGGAAAAAACTGAGAGTCTTTTTTAGAGAAAAAATGATAAAAGTTTAACTTTGTTACAATTATGGTTGCTTCCCATGTGTTGCCTGGACTTAGAAAAAAAAATTAAAATCCCCAAATCCTTAGGAAAAAACCTATTAGAGCCTGCCCATGCTGCTGTATTCAGGGAGGAGTGAATGGAACTGAACTTCTGGCCTATTTTTGTGTCCTTCACTGCAGAAGCAGATGAAGATGACGATGATGATGAGAATGAAGCTGGGCCTCCAGGAGAATATGAAGAGGAAGATGATGAAGATGATGGAGCTTCAGATTTGGGGGAAGGTGAAGAGGAGGAGGAAGTTGGTCTTTCATATCTAATGAAAGAAGAAATTCAGGTAAAGTTTGTRAATTCTGCCAAATGCAGGAAGCAAAGAGAAGCTCCTGCAGGGTTTTGTGGTTACAGMAATCAGTTCTGGTACAGTTCCCATAGGATGGACAASAGCCACCTTTCAGAAGGTGATGAGCTGAGTCTTGTGGCTGTAAAGTGGTCACACAAATCACAGAAGTGAAGCCCTGGGTCCWGCTCAGGTCCTCCCTCCTGACCCAGCAGCCGGGTTCTGCAGGAGGATGTGCCTGGGGTGGGGTTTGCAGTGCCTGCAGTTTGGATTGAAAACCCTGCAGCCAGCCAGGATTGGTTCTTCAGTAAGAGTTTGCTTCCTGTCAGGGAGTTCATGTGGAATGGGTTTAATTCCAGTGTTCCAAGGGCAAATATCAGAGGGCTGTTTCCCTATTYTGACTTGTCACACTCCCCTGTGTATAAAATTCCACCAAGCAGAGTGATTTGAAACCAAGACTTGAGTTTGTTGATTTCTCTGGAGCCGATGGTTCATTYGTTTACATTTCTCATCTATCAGCTTTACAACAAAACAAAAAACCAACACAACAACTTACTCATTTTCACAGTAATTTGTGAAGATGATACTGTTGTGCTCCTTTTTCTTGTCCTGGGGCCTTRCTGAGTGCAGGTTCAAAATCTGTCAATAACTTGGAGCTGGCTTAAGGTAGTGAACAGTGGGGAAAAGCAAAAGACTGGGACTAGCTGATGCCCCGATGGGGCAAGTGCAGGGAATTCCTGGRTTTCTGCTTGGGATCATTGTTCAAACAAGACTTCAATGAACAGCAACTGTARAAATGTCTTCCAATTATTGTACAGGATGAAGAGGATGATGATGACTATRTTGAAGGAGGTGATGAGGAAGAAGAAGGTAAGTGCTCCAATTGTAACTGAAACAATTTGGGACATGTGCGTTAACACAAAAAGGAAAAGTAAAGTGAAAGGACTGAAGAAACAAGAGTTTTCTAAAAGGGAAGACAGTCTCCTCTGCATTTGGGAATTGTTGTTCCCTGTTGCAGAGAGGAGTGGGACTCTGCTGTGCATCTTATTATTTACTTCCATGGAAAATACCCCTCAAGTGCACCAGAATTGTCCTTGGTAAAGCCTGGCAGCCAGGAGCAGCTGGAGCTTTCCCTTTATCCAGCTGAAAGTGGCTTCTCCATAAGCAACTCTGCTTCACGGATAAAGAAGTGGGTTACTGGAGTATTTTTTAATAAGTTTTTTCATAAAACATTCCATGTCTGTGTAAAGACAAATCCCAGAATTTCTTCCCGGCTGAAATTCCATTTCYTCCCCATGCTGGGTTCAGTGGAGCAGGTTTGGGAGCTGGATTTTCCACTTGCATAAAGAGGAATTCTGAAGGAGCAGTACAAGTTCAGCCCTGGAGTCAGGATGGGCCTTTGGCCAGGGAATGACTGCTGGGGATTCAGTGGTCAGGGCAGGATTGCACTGCGAGCTGCCACCAGCAGAGTGCACAGCTCACCGCCTGAA
>NW_026624097.1:146384-150464 GCF_030028575.1 Malurus melanocephalus | reverse complement strand
CCTCTTTCCTCAGCAGAGGGTGTCCGAGGGGAGAAGAGGAAACGAGAGCCTGAGGACGARGGCGAGGAAGAGGAGGATTAATTTGCAGGACCAGACTCTCCAGTTATGGAAGACGCAATAGTGATTATGCAGCTCTGTATGTCTATGTACCATAGATGTCCCGACAGAAATCCTATGTTAACTTTTTATAGCAGAAGTGTGGTTTTACTATTCCTGCCCCTTTTATCATTCCAGATAAGCTCTGATAGTCCATAGGGATCCTTCTGTAGAGAACAATTTTCAACCCTATAATCACTGAAGCCATTGGCAAATTCCCCCCACCAGACTTTTCTTTGGAGCTCTTTAATTTCGTACAATCTTGCTGTGCTGGTCRTTGTTAGCCCTGAGTCCAACCCCCTGTCCCATGGGTTTAATATTGGGAGTTTCCTTCAGAACTTGAAAGCTTTTACATTTAAATTGAAAAATGCTCTGCAGCAAATTCCACATTCTGTTAAGTCAGTTAACTCTAGGCCAAGTTTTCCAGGGATTTGACTGGAAGCCCCCAACTAGATGACACCAATAYTTCAGTTTTTTAAAAGGTGACTCCTGTGATTTTTTTTTAAGGATTTATTTTGGGTGTTATGGGGTAAAGCCTCAGCCTTCAGAAGATGTTTTTGTTTTCCTGCTTGCGCTGATGTTCAGTGTTTGGAGTATTCACTAGATTCCTTCAGGGGTGTATTTTGGCAAACTGAAAGAGTTGTGATCCTTAMAGGGTTGCAATCCTTAAATTTCCTCTCAAATCCATTGTCACTGCAGATATTAACAAAGCAATTAATATATAAACAAAGATTTTTGCYAGAAATCTTTGTTAAACCTTCACTCACTTCGCTCTTGCATTGTCATTCTGGGAATTCTGCACCAGTTGTAGCTATAAAATGTATAAAATAGATGAAATACGCATGTCTTATGCAGAACTGAACGGGTAACTCCTCCAAGGGTGTTGTTTTCCAACCCCCCAGCTTTTCTAGAACTGTTGAAGGGAAGGATGAACCCAAGKTGTCCCTTCTCCGCACGTCACCTTAAACTGTTTCAATCTGGCTGTAGGCAAAACGCTCTCTTTGTGCATAACAGTTGGGAATATTCTGGGTTTTATATTGAGTGGCTGCAGATGTGTCAGGAGCAAGTGTGGGGGACATGCAGAGAAGCTTTTTTCTACCAGCCTTTATAATTCCTAATCTGCCCCAATGTTGGAAACAAATTTTGACTTCCAGCATTCCTTCTTCAGTCGTGATCCGGGTTTCACACCGTGTAGTCATTGGTATCACACTGACTGACATTGTCTCACATAGGTCCTGAACCAAATATCACACACAGCTTTATTCCAGAGACTTATTTTTGTATCTGTCCTGGCTGTCAACAGCTGCCAGAAACTGGGGAGAGCCTGYGGGTGGAAAGAGGGAGATTCCTGGGCCTGAGCGAGTCAGTCCCTCRTCACCTGGTTCCCTGTGGATGTTCCTTAGGAGTTTCACACACTAGTTCAATGTGACCTCCAGCTCTAGAGTGGAGTTTAGATCATGCAGGGCTGAAGTTGTGCAAAGCCCCACTCCCTGTGTGTGGTTCTTTCCCCCAGCTAGAGCCTTAACTCTGGGTTTCTCCTGTAGCTGTGTAGCGGGGCCTGCCCTTCCTGGCCTCGGAGCRGAGTCAGCTGGGCAGTGGCAAATTGGGAACAACTGACTCCTTGGGCTTTGTGCTTTTTAAGGAATATCTCTAAAGACACTAGAAAAGTCGTGGTGAAACTTCCTTTGCAGCCACAAGCAAGTCSTTTGTTTGTGATGAGTCCTGGGTGGGTCAGTGCATGTCTGTCATGTCCTGGAGGTTCTGGGCGGGGCACTCACTCAGCTCAGCTTTGAGAGAAAGTGTTTTCCCATCCTTTTGCTTATTGTTTTTAGATTGAAACCTGTTATTTATAAGTGTGTATGTTAGAGCACCTTCATGTCAGGGTTTTACTTAAGTGTCTGTTATTGATGCAGATAAAATTAGTTTTAAATGGAAAAAGAGAGTCTATTTTGATGGATTAARATGATGTGGGTAGTGGGCTTGTTTGGATGAGTCCAGTGCCTGAGAGCAGAGCGAGTGAGCTCCGAGGGTGACAGTCCTTCCCTAGGCCAGACTTGTGGAACCGGAGTCCCTCACAACCCAACTCCCCGAGAATCTGTTTGTGTCACCATAGCTGCTCCTGTGTCCTCCGCTCGGCATGCAGCAACAGCGTTTTTTAATGAGGAATTCAGAGCCTCCAGATAACTTTTGAAACTTTTTTGCTTGGTGGGTGGTCTTTTCATGCAAATACGTCAGGGTGGGTTTTATATTTTGTAGAGGTTTTGTCCTATTTTAATGCTCTTTGTATGGCAGTCTGTATATAGTGTGGTTCGGTTCCTTCTCCGACTCTTTCCTGAAACTTTGGAGTAACTGATTTTGTGCAACTGTGTTTTGAATAAAGCCATGACAGTGTTAAATTAAAGACAACAGCCCTGCAGCACTCTTCTGATAACTTTTAGTTGTAACAAAACATGTTTCCTCCCCACGTGTGCTGTAAATTTTAAATTAAAAAGTTTTCAAACCGAATTATTTCAAATACATTTAGAGTATTGTATTGGATTACTTCTTGGGTTATGTCCACGTGTGGAGAATGGGATGTTTCTCAAGGAATGGAGTAAGAAGAAATTTTCTTTCCTGTCACATTTCAATGGAGTGGAAACTGCAGAATGGTGGATCTTTCTGGGGATGGAACTTGGGCTTGTGGTRCTTAAGTTGTTGGTAATGTTCTAACAGCCAAGGAAGGATATTCTGGAAAACGTGGATGGTTTCCCTGCGTGTTTCCAGGTGAGTTTAATACAGATGTCAGAGTCTGGATGAGTCTTGAGATTTGCTTTGCACAGATCCTGGCTTGTGCCTGGCAGCCTGAGTGCAAGTTTGGTGAATTATTCCTCCCACAAGAACAATGTTTAAAAAAACCCTGCTGCTCCTCCCAAGCCAGACAGAGCATTGTTTTATCTTGGGATTAGTCCAGCATTCCTGGCAAAAATCCCTTGGATGCACTTGAGAAAGCCCTTGGCCAACAAGCTTTTCTGCTGCTGGATGAGCAGTTAGGCAAGAGATGGGTGGTGACTTTCTGGGATACTGTATTTAGTTTTAAAGGGCGGGGAACAATTGCCCTTCCAGCTTGCTCCTCTACCCCTTGCACCCATTTCCCACTGGATTTGGGGCCAAACAGGGAATGTGAATTTCAGGATGATGTTGAAMAGGTTAAACCCATCTTTTGGGGGTACAGGTGGGTGAGGTAAAACCAGGCTACGGTGTGGTACTTGGATGGTGAAGGAGAAGGAAGCTCAGGTGCTGTGTGAGCACATCTTCAAAGCCAGGAAAAACCTGCAATGTGGCTATGGGCTCCTCGGCTTGTCATACGTGTGTGGAACCGGCTCTCCTTTGCCCCAGGCTCTGGTTTACAGGGCTCAGCGGCTGCCACAGCGCCTGTCACTCCTGAGGACTCGGGATGGGATCGGGCAGGGACCAAAGGACGCGGCCGCTGTCGGGCTACACCGCTCCCCATGGTCCAGCAGCGCACAGCCCGCGCTCTGTCCCCCTGAACTGCCCCCCTCCGCCGTCCTCCATTTTGCTGCAGTGAGGGGAAGCTGCGCTGGCGAGCGGCTGGGCGACTTCCTCCGTCCTGCTCCTTCCTCCTCCTCTTCCTCTTCCTYCTCCCGGGGCTTTTGTCTTGCGCTGCCCCATCTCGGTCCTTCCCCGGCCCTTATCTCCCCCTCCCAGCAGCGCCGCTTCCCCGCCTCTTCCTTCCTCAGGGCTTGGGGCGTCCTCCCCCCTCAGATCCCAGACCCGCCTCAGGGAGAGCGCGGGAAACCGCGACCCACGGGGCTCCCCAGCGCGGGCAGCAGGGGCCGATCCGCGCCCCCGCCGCTGATTGGCTGAGATTTGCCGCAGTTCCGCCTTCCCGCCACCCGCGCGCCCCGCCCCTCTCAGAGCCCTCAGGGCGGCCGTGAGGGAAGGACTGCCCCCCGTGTGCTGTTTGTACTGCAAAGGAGCCTCCTC
>NW_026624097.1:139713-146044 GCF_030028575.1 Malurus melanocephalus | reverse complement strand
GGTTGGGTGGTAGAAAACAATGTGGTTCAGCGTCAAAGCGGAAAACGCAAGCCGTGATCCCAAGATGCTTGTCAACGTAATACGTGAGGAAGGGTAGATTCAGGCAGGCTTTGGTGCAAATGGTGAAAATAAGAAATTCTTCATAAAATTCTTCAAATTCTTTAGTTAATTCCAGTAGCAAGAGAACTCCAAAGTACTCTTATATAGTTCCTAATGTCCCCCAAACTGGTCCTGCTTTCCCAGGGAAATGTGACCCGTGCAGGTTACAAGGGAAATCTCCCCCTTTCTCACTTAACATCTCTACACCTCATTGCCCAATTTGACCTAGCCACAGTACTAACAGGATTTGGGTTAATTTTTGTCACCCAGGTGCCTGGGTGAGGGGAGTAAAGGTCTGAGGCCCCCAAAGGTCAGATTTTCACAAAAAGGTGCGGGGTTTTTTTGTATGAAATATAACCAAGAAGTACTAGAATTATCCCTTGCTCTTCCCACACATTCCATAATGATGAGTTGGCCTTTCCCCCCTTTATTCTCCCTCAAATGAAATTAATTCTAAAACCGATGCCTGACCCTCAGGTAGCTGACTTTCAGCTCTCCTCATCTRTATTTTTATGTGAGAACGGGGAAGTTGGCATTCTCATGGAATCCCATGAATTCAGGAATTTGGCCTTGGAGAAAACTAAAATCCTTTGAGCTGCTTGGTGGAGTAATGAGAAATCTCGGAATGAAAAGTGCCCCATTCTACAGCAGACAGAGCTGTTGTTGATTTTGGYAGCAAGAACTGCRGTGTGCTAAAAATACYCCAGTTTTACTGGTCATGCCCATTCAAAGGCCTGAACCAAAGAATGAGATCTGAATTTATGAGATACAAATGATTGGATTATTTTTATCTATTTCCAAGTCTGTTGGTTGTGCCGGGGTTGCACATTGGATGTGCAATCGATTGACTGGCACAAATGGAGAGTCGGGAATGYGGCTGCCCCGGGGTACCGAAATACAGGGATGGGACAGGAGTCAGGGACAGCAGCTGCTCGAAGCAGGGCACAGAAAATAACCCTCTGCAGATCTTGGGGCAGGGAAATCCCTGTGCCTGCTGCTGTTGGGAGGTATCTCACTGGAGTTAGAGTTTGGGGAGCACAAACTTTAAAATTACAGTTCATAGTATGCTTCATAGTGTGCTTGGGTTTTGCCTTGAGTGTGTCTCATTAAAAAAATAATAAAAAATGAGCYCCCCAAATAGCCAAATAAAGTGTTTCCTCCTGCTTCTAATTTAATTGGCACAAATTAGGGAAGGTCCAAAAATAAATGTTCAGMCACAGGAGAAAAACAGCAGAAAACCACAGGACACATTAAAGCTGGGAACTCCTGGCACTGGGAAAAGGATGCTGCTGTAAGAAAAAAAGAAATGACCCCGGAGGGTGGGTTTGTGTTGGAAAAGGAGCTAGTGTCTCYTATGTGAATGGAACATGTTCATGCAGAGTGTTTGAGGGGCATTTTCTTCTTAAATCAAATCAAATACTCTTAGTGATAGCTGAGGAACAGCCAGTCAGAGCTGCTCAGCTTGGCCTCGGTGAAGCACTGATACCTTCTGGTCGTTTGTGAGGGGCTTGGTCACATCCTTATCCCTGGGAATGTTGAAAACATTCAGGAATCATGTTTAATTAGGAATCTGAGGCTGSAAGGGAGCTCCTAGCTAATTGAAACTAAGGTGTCTTTGCAGCATGTGCCTTTCAAAACTCATTTCAGAATCACATTTGTGTCTCTCACTTYATCACTGTGATGATTCATAATTATTCTCCTTGAAAGTGGGCTGTGGTGTTTCTTCTACGCTCTGTGTATTTTGAGTGAGCTCCCATGTCACAGCAAAACCCGATTGCAATGGCTTGGGTAATTTGTGTTCCTGGAAACCAAGAACATTGTCTTCAATCTGTTCTTTCACTGGCATCACTGTTGGWGGATCCACATCAAAAGCTGTAGGATCAGCCCTGGGAATTTAAGTCTTTTACCTTATTTTCTGCAAGAAGTCATAAGTGTATTTAAGAAYGTAACTGAGCGCTGACTTTTTAAGCAAAGACTGGCAAAGACTGGCTATGCTCACACCTCACGTGCACACTCCCAGATGATCATTGAAAAGCAAAAAAAGCATTCCCTAGAACAAAGTGAAGAATCCCGTAGAAGAGAGGAATAATCAAATGCCTGCAGAGGCAAACTGGTTAAATTTGGGAATTCTCAGGTGCATCTCACTGCAAGTCTTTGAAATACTTTAGTAAACTTCCCGAATTACCCTTTTCCTCCTCTGTCCAGCACACCTGGATATCTAACGGTGTGGAAAATGTGCTTCCACTGGGAATCCAACAGGTCTGGACCAAGGTTCGGGCTGTCTGGCCGCGGTGGTGCGGGTGGTACTCGGTTTGCTGACCCGGGATGGATTTTCCGGTCAGTCCGTGGCTGCGCCGAGAACTGGGCACCGTGTGATTCCTCCTGTGCCATGGTTCAGTAATTCCCGTTCCATGGAAAGCTCCCGATGGCCATTCTATAGGAACTCATTCCATCCTGCGGTGAATGCGCTGCAGAGGCCCCGGCCCAGCAGAACGACACTAGAGGGCACAGCGCGACCAGAGATAGGCGCGGCTTTGGCTTGGGCTTGGGCTTGGGCTTGGGCGAGGGGGAGGGGGATGGGGAGGCAGAGCCCGGCTGTCTCTGAGCTTTCTTTCACCCGGGAGACTTCAAGCGACTCCTTAAAGTGACACCTTTTGGAAGGTTCTGCACTCATTAGCTGCAGTCATTCAAGGACGAAACTGTGGCAGAGAATCAGAGAATATCCCGAGTTGGGGTTCCTCTCCTCCCAGAGAGGTTTTGGGCTCCACATCCCTGTAAGGTGTGGAATGTTCTGCAGAAGTAGTGGTGCACTTGGATTATTAAGAGGAGTGAAAAGAATTTTATTAGGCACARGAAGAAATCAAAGACAGAAAATGCAAGAAATCAGTGGCTGGAATGGACTGAATTGACYGAACTTGTCAGTAGATACCATGGAAGTTTGGTGATGACAAACTTTCCTGATTCATTTCTGATTCCTGTTGCTGSCCCTCAAGATATCTTTTCTTTCCTATGCCTTGATTTCTAGAAACCTGAAAGGAAAAACTCCAGAAGGAGTKGCCCTTCCATTTCTTTCTGGTTTCATTTCCCTACATCTCCAGTAACATAAATTTTATAAGTAATATAAAACGTTTCAAACGAGCATGCATTAAATGCATGAAGCCCTCAGGATCCTCTGCCCAAACAAACTCCTTCCTTCCCTCTGTCTCTGTGTTTCAGTGAGCGCTCCAGCAGCCTCRTTGTTTGGATAATTCAGGGTGCCAGATGGCTGTAAATATGTTCACAATCCTCCTTATCCTGCTCCCTGCTCCCTGGCACCCTCTCTGCTCTCCCCAGTACTGAGCACCKGGTCTGCTCTCGTTTGCAATCTCCCTTCTCCTCTCTGGAGCTCAATTGGCACCTCTGGTTTGTATTTTCCCTTTCAATGAAGTGGGAAGGTCTCAGGGAATGTTTTGCACCAGGGAATACTTCCCTGACTGTCACCTGCACTGTCAGGTAATTGCAAACGTGCCTCCTGCCCTGTGGCATCAGCTTCCTTCCCGTGGGAATCCTGTTCCTGACAGCTCACCTGCCAGGAATCGCAAGGGCAGAGCAGGTTCTGCCTATTTTGAGTGCGTATATCTCATGCTTGCCTTTGGCATGGGGTGAGGGCACACAGAACAGGGTGATTCATCCCAAATCCTGCCTTGAGGACCTGGCAGAGAGAGCGGCCCCACGCTTCCTGCCTCATAGGCTCTGCATCCATTGTCACACTCTGATCCTGTTATTCCATAACTCAGGAGTGCCCAAATCCTGGGGCCTGAGCCTCTGAGATAGCTTTTCTGTGTCATGAAACATTCTCAAACTGCTGAGCAGTAAGAAAAGGACAGAAGATTGCTTCAGTGGCCCTGTAAAAAGGGAAGTTGGTTTTAAGAATCTGAAAATACAGGCAGTGGTGTTTGGAGAACTGAGGAATAACTGAGGTCACAAGCTGCCTGAGGAACACTGCAGCAGCACAAATTCAGGTCATGAGAAGGGTGAGCTGTGCCCATGARGAAATAAGAATTCAGCCAGATTTATCTCTGGTTTTGTCTCATTGATGAGCTGGTGGGTGAACTCTTCCCTAGGAAAGCAGGAGGGAGCAGATGGCAGCAGGCAAATATCTGACTTGAGCAATGAGAGAAACCAATTTTCCAAAGGCTYGATTTGACATACAGAGGCCAAATGTTATTTTTATGAACCAGTATGAGCCAGGCCTCTTTTTTATCGAACTTTACCAGTTTGTTTCCTGCCAGCAGACCTAAACCCAGTGACCCTGTGACCTATGAAGGACAGGAGAGCCAGCAGCSYGGAGCAGGCATTCCGAGCAGGCTTTTCCAGGAACYGTCAGCATTCTGAATGCCTCCTCASAGTTTCTGGGAAGCACGACTCCCAGCTTGGTCTGCAGAAAGGTAGACAGCACTCAGATTATATATAGCAGCAAGTGGGCTGGGAGGAGAAACATTGGGCTGCAGGAAGGGGGAGGCTGCTCTGGAGAAACCCAGGGAATGTCTGATGGTGCAGCACAAACTGCAGTGGTGCCTGGCGAGGGGAGCCAGGCCAGTGCTGGCCAGCACTAATGGGGTGAAGGAACAGCCAGCACTAATGGGGTGAAGGAACAGCCAGCACTAATGGGGTGAAGGAGCATCCTGGGCCATTCCAGGGGCAGCTTGGCTGCACTCACATTGATCCCTTGCTCTCAGTTCCTCATCCTGTTCCACTGCCTGCCACGGGCAGGGACACCTTCCCCTATCCCAGGCTGCTCCAAGCCCCATCCAGCCTGGCCTTGGACACTGCCAGGGATCCAGGGGCAGCCACAGCTTCTCTGGGCACCCTGTGCCAGAGCTCACCACCCTCACAGGGAACAATTCCTTCCCAAAATCCCATCTAAACATCCTCTCTTTCTGTTTAAAGCCATTAATGACTGCTCATTTGTTGAGAGTCCTTTAAATAATGATGTCCACATCTTCACTGGCTCATTCCAGTCAATGCCAGACCTTTGCCTATTGCCCAGTRTCAGCCTCTGAGTCACAGATTCCTCCAGATCTGAATGGTTCCCTSTGTCTGCCTGTCCTATATGTATGGGCTCTTTATTCCAACCACAGGCACTGTTCTGTCGGCCCAGGGCAGGTATGGGGCACCTTCCCTGGACACTTCCAGAGATGGGGCAGCCACAGCTTCTCTGGGCAATCTGTGCCAGAGCCTCACCACCCTCCCAGGGAAGAATTCCTTCCCAAGAATTCCATCCTAGGGTGTCTCTCTGTTATTCCCTTAGAAAGGCAGGAAGGGAGGGAGGGAGGRRGGGATTTGCTTAAAGCTTTYGAGGCGGAGAGGGAGAAAATAACCAAAAAAAGGCTCTTTGGCTGGCAGGGTGGGTGGGCTCCTGTGTGCCGCATGCAGCCGGGGTTCCTCGGCCTGAGGTCCTTATTTGGCTGGGAGCAGGAGCGTTCTGGGGATTGGCTGTGCTGGGAGCACAGCGAGTGCAGGCACTGCTGCTGAGTGCCAGCTGATGAGCACAGCACACACTCCCCGCTCCTCAGCATGTGTCGAGCAAATTGCAGCTATTTTTACAGGAGACGCTTTGCCTACATCTTAAGAATCCAGTCCCAATCCTGTCTCCCTGTAGTGTAATGGGAAACCCCTTTCCCAGCCCCCTTTTCCCTGTTCTGCATGTGTTTTCAAGCACAGTCGGGCAGAACCCAGACTTGTTGGCCATTACCAGGCTTCAGACTTGTGTGCTGCGTGCCGCCCAGCCCAGGGCACTCTGTATTCCTGTAATGATGCAGTGTTTTGTCTCCAGAGCCAGCATAATTGCCAGGCTGGACAATAGCGGCCCTTTCTGGGAATGGCAGACGGCTGCTCCGCTGCTGGCCCGGCACAGCCCCTTTGTGCAGTGTTATTCCCGCATGGACAGACCCACTGACCGGGGTGATGCACAAAGCCACGGCTGTGCTGCCCTTGGCTTCGCAGCTCCAGGGCTCTCTGCACCRTGCCAGGGGCTTTGGGAATGCCAGGGGGCTGCCAGGAAGCAGCAGGGAGCTGGAAGCAGGGAAAAATTGTGAGGGGTGAGGAGGGAGGCAAGAACCCCAGAACTGTCCTTAGGAACTTCAGGGTCTCCCTAAGAGAGAGCAGGGCAGGGCAGCTCAGGTGTGCCAGGGGCAGCTCGGGTGTGCCAGGGGCAGCTCAGGTGTGCCAGGAGCAGCTCAGGTGTGCCAGG
>NW_026624097.1:129373-139152 GCF_030028575.1 Malurus melanocephalus | reverse complement strand
GCAGCTCAGGTGTGCCCAACAGCTGCTGGTGCTGGGGGACCTTTCAGCCCTTCCTGGAGCGTGTGGTGGCTCTTCCAGAGCCTCGGCTCACAGCAGCATGGAAACCATCCCAACATTTAAGGAGAGGTGCTGCTGAGGAAGTCACAAAAACAGCACCTTGCTGGCACTACCTGGGATGCAGGAAGTCACAAGTGAGGCTCAGTGGTTCCTTGCGAAAAACTTTGTGGAGCAATCCAGTTAATCAATATGGAAAAGCACTGAAAGTTATCCCTGGAAGTATCACTGCAGTCTGGTTAAGCCAAACTCATTGAGAAAGGTTTTGGGCTTGGTTTTATATTTTCTTTAATTAAAAAAAAATCTTTTCATCACAGCCAGGAAAGAAAAACACCGACTACGATTAGGAAATAACTTTGTGGGTTTAATGTTTTCGTGGACTATTTGCCATGTAGGTTAGGGAATTAGGTTTCCTTTCAAAAAACAAGGAACAGTTGGATGTTACCACATGAGCGAACCTGTGAGACAGCCACATCCTGCCCATGGGTGTGAAAGCTGAGCCAGCCTGTGATCTGAGCTCTGTTCTGGGCTCAGCTTTCGTTCCAGCGGGGCTGATTCTGATCTTGGGCAGCCCAAGCAGAGCTTGCTGCTGTCTGACTGTGACACCTGAGAGAGCGAGGCAAACGTACCCAAACTGCCGTTGGCTTGTGGTGTCTGGCTCCTGCACACACCCCCAATCTTTCAGTGAAAAAAAGAAGGTGAAAAAAAAGAGAAAATAGAATGGAAAAGCCCCMAAACCCTCAACTGTTGTCGAATCTAAGGCTTTGATCCTCTGGTTGCACAGAAGGGAAGACACATCCCTGCTGCCTCCCATTGCTTGGGGCCAATGGGATCAGTGGAGCATGAATGGCCTGACAGGATCAGGGTGGACACGGATTGCATCCCTGCTGCCCTTTCAGARGGCTCTGTGTGCACCCCAAAATAACATCTGGCAGCCCCAAAATCTCCAGGAGACTGTGCCAGGACAGAGCTCTCGAGCTACAGCCAGCAAATGCCTCGATGGCCTGYGTAATGCTGGAGGCCAGCCTGGACTTCCCACATCTTCAGGAGAGTTTCTGGATGACGGAGCTTTCCAGGCCGTGGTGAGGATGGACACCTTTTTTTGACCTTTTAATGTCATTTATTTCTGMGAGGATGGTGAGGGAACAGGGCAGGTGTTCTGGTGAAGGAGATACAGTGTGGGACACAGCCCAGACATGACAGCAGCAATGCCAGGGCTTATCCAGCTCTGCCCCAAGGGCTGCTCCAGGCAGGCACGGGCAGTTCTGGAACTGCTCCTCACTCTCGTCCTCAGAACATGACAGGAGCTGGGGCTGGGGTGCAAAGGGAGCTCTTACAAAGGAGGTATAAACTGCAACTGATTTATTGGAACACTGCGTTGATTCATCAGGGGATGCGATGGAGGAAAGGAAGGATCCAAGCTTTGAGAAGCAAATTTGGGTGAGAACAGGCACCTTTTCACTCTTTTGAACACTGTAAATAATAATAATTAAAAAAAAAATCAACCATACGGCCGCCCTCCCCAGTCCCTCCCTCCCATCCAAGGCTTGCCTTCACATCATGCTCTTCCTAAACTGCGACTGTGAGCTCTGTTTGGGCTTCGAGTCTGACTGCTGCAGCTCAAACTGTTTGTACAGGTCCCTCAGCTCTTTGATCTCCTGCAGCACCCTCTTGGCYTGACTCCAGGTGGAGGAAGCCTCCCCCAGCAGCCTCTCAGATTCCTGCAGGATCCTTTCAGAGTCCGACTTGGAAGATGATGAGGAAGAGGTGGTGGTGATGGTGGTGCTGGTGTTGGAGTCCTTGGTCATTCTCTTGCCCTCCCCATAGCCCTTCACTTCTGTGAGCAGTTCCTGAGTTTTTTCCAGTTTCAGTGCAACCAGTTCCTGTATCCGGGACAGCTGCTCCGGCTCTGCTGAGGCAAACTGAGCCTCCAGCCCCTTCCTCAGCACCGCCCGGTGTGTGGAAGAGTCCTGTCGGGACAGGATTTCTTCCATGGAGGCACATTTATTCTTTTCTGAGTGCGAGAGCTTTTTGGGGACCTGCGGTGTGTACATGGTCCCTTTGCCCCAGGAGTCACTGCGCTGGCCAGCTCTGTCCCAGGCGGTCACCTCGTGCCGGGGGAGGCTCCCTGTCCGGCCCTGCTCCCATGCCTTGGTGTTCTCCGAGTCGGAGCGGCGCCGGCCGGCCGTGAGCTGTGCCACAGACTTGTCCAGATCCACCCGGAAACTCTGCTCACAGGTGCCCTGCTCCTCCGGAGAGGCGTCCTCCTCCTGGATCAGGTCGAGGGTCAGCATTCCGTCCGAGGTTGAGGTAGATGCCTGGAGGAGCAGAAAGCAGAGATGCATTGGCACGAGAATGGCTGCACCTTCCGAGGGTGTCCACTCTGCAAACACCCCACAGAGTGGTGACACAGTGACACAGTGACACAGTGACACAGCCTGGGGCTGAGGGGACCGAGCTGCAGATCCACACACCCAAAGCACTGGGGCTGAGCCCTCCCTGCCACCCATGAGCAGCTCCCTGGCTGTTCCCAGCAGGAACCTGGAGGAGCTGTCAGCGATGGCAAATGAGGATTTTGCAGGAGGTTTGTACAGTGCAATGGGAGTTTTGCAGGAGTTGCAATGGGAGTACAGTGCAGGAGGTTTGTACAGTGCAATGGTCCACGAGAGCAGAGGACGAGAGCTGATGACCCACAAGTGTCTTTCTGGCAGCTCTCAGTTCAGGACAGAGCTCCAACACCAGCTCTCCTTGCRCTTACTCCAAAGTGGAGCAGCTCCACGGGAGCTCCACCTGAGCAGTGTCTGGGGTTGGTTGTACTCACCACAGCCATGAGGTGACCCCGCGTGGGAGGACGCCGCGAGTGCTGGATCTTGGCTCTGTCACGYGTTGGGTGGGCCAGGAAACTGTCCTCTTCCACAGTGACCTGCAGGGTGACACAAACTGTGAGCACAGCACATCACTGTGCCATTGCCAGCCATTGCCAGCTCCTGGAGCTGCCATCAGGACACTGGCAGGAATGGCATGTGGGATCCAGCCTCAGACAGGCCCAGTGTTCCCCTGTCCTCTCCCCTCTGTGCTGGGATGGATCAGATCTGCTCAAGTAATTCCTGACAACTGAACCTGCTTCCAAAGGTTCACATCACAGACTTCCCTGGAAGTCATCCTTCCTGATGTTTGCTGTGCTTCTTCCTGCTCTAAAGCCTCTCCCACAGCCTGACCTTGGTTTTCCTTCACTCCAGGCTCTGTGCTGCCATCCAGGAGAGGAAAGAACCTCCTGGCAGTGCCATGGGAAGCTGAGTGTGAAYGGGAGATCTGAGACAGGTCTGAAGTGAGGAAGGGCTGCCATGAAACATTAATGTGGAGTCAGCCCTGGAGCGAGGGCACAGCCTGCTCCAGGTAGGTTCTTCTTCCCAGTGGAAGAAACTGGGAATGCTCGGCCTGACCTGGCATTCTGAGTACACCCTGTGTCCCCAGGAAGAGGCTGAACTGGGGCTGCTCTGCTGTTCTTCCTGCAGAAGGTGCTTTGTGTAACTGGGACTTTCACACTCCCCTTGAGCAGTGGGAGGAGGTTTCTACAGACAATTTGTGTGGATGTGTCCCCAAGACAGGRCTGTTCACCCAGGTTCAGACAGGGGAGCCAGGGCCCAGCCTAAATCCTGCTCACCTCATCCAAGATCCGGTTTTTAGCACGTGTGATCGCAGAGTTGAGGGCATTAATCCAGGACTCTTTCTCTTCCGGACTCACAGCCAGGAAGATCAGATTTGGTGCCTACAAAAGAGGRAATTCAGGTCAGTGCTGGAACTCACAGTGTGAGCCCTGCAGCCTCTACAGAAAAGGCAGAGCCAAACCTCCAGCCCTGTCCACCCCACACAGCAAAACTCCAGGACCATCCACATCCCATCCCTCCCTTCCCTGCACCCCCAGGAACACCCACATCCCTGCCAGGCTCTTTGCATGCAGGCAAACCCCACCAACCATGTTTCCAGGCTGCCTGGAGTGGGCAAGGGTAAATTTGCTGTGGTTCTTTTTGCTTCTGCTTTTGGACTTCCTGAGTTCTTCACATTTCTCATAGTCACTTAGGTCAAAYGTTTCCTGTATGTTTTTTTCATCTTTTACCTGTAAAACAGCAAGAAAATGAGAGCTTTGCAGATGTTGGACAGAGAGGGTGCTCAACACGAGGGTTTTGACTTGTCTCTTCTGGAATGAGAGGGCGTATGCAGAAGGATAGCAAGAAAATCACACTTTTCCAGGTTAATTCCTGCCTCTGCTACCCCCAGAATTACTGCAGCCAGGCTGAGTGCCCACACAGGTGTGATCAGAGAGAGCATTTCTGCTTGTGGACCCTCAAAATGTGCAGGATTTCATCCAGCCACAGGGAGGGGGCTGCTGTGGAGGCGGGAGGTGCTGGAGAAGGTGGACTCTGATCTCTGATTCAAAGGGACAATTATTCTCTGCAGACAGTGCAACAAGAGCTGAAGGGATAAGGATTAGCACTTCCTATTTTTACCCCGTGCTGGCAGCTGGCTCGGGGGAAGCTCCGCCAGTGGCAGAGTGTGGACASGATGTGAGCTCCAGCCCTGGCAGGGTCTGTGCACAGAACCCACCACAGGACAGGGGCTGGCAGCTCTCCCAGGGCTCTCAGTGGCCTTTAGAGAGTCCTGGAGTGAGCATTTTACAGGATTTCCCATTCTCCTGGTCTGTCCCCAGCATTGCACTGCAGTATGAAGGTACACGATGACGGATCGGTGTCACAGAGATGGGGTTTGCACAGGGTCACTGACAGGGGACAGGCAGGATCTGGAGGCACCTGGGTGCTGATCCCTGACCTGGCACTGCTGTCCCTTGGGGACGGCTCCCCTGGAGCAAAGGGGACATGGCAAAGCTCTCTGTACCCTTCCTCTTCATCGCTCTCTTCATGCACCATCCTCAATCCCACTCCTACAGCAGGGCAGCTCTACCCTTCCATGGGAAACATGAGGAATTGGGAAACTGGGGTGGGAGACAGCTCAGCCTTGCACGTCTGTTAYGGACACTGCACCAGGCTCAAATCCACATCCATCTGCTTAATCTGACCCCAGCCASTCATTCCAGGCTGGATCCCTGCTGAAGGCTGTGGGAAGGCAGATGGTGTAGAGCTCTAAGCCCTTGGATTTCCTGAAATGACTCCACCCCATTTCATGCATTTCCTCCACACTTTTGGGAAGCACTGAAGGAATTCCCCGTGATTTTTCCATATAATTTAATCAAAGAGGGTGACTAAACCAGGGACAGGGATAAAGTGACCATCTGGCCCTGCCCGATGACTGCAGCTCCCTCTGTCCTTCACCCCTGTGCTCCCGAGGATGCACAGGACAATCACCAGCACCACCATCCCTAGGGCCCGGGGCTGGCTCCTTGTGACACATCCCTGTGTCTGTGTGTGGGAACAGAGCCTGTCTGGCTGCACATCCTCCCCACACGATTGCTGCTAATCGCCTTTGATCTCTCCCCACTCCCATCCTACAATCCACCTCTTTCCAAGAATCTGGGCTGAGTTCAGCCCGACTCATTTGCAGCAGGAAGAGCCAATCCCCTGGGAGTCCCCAGCTGTGCTGTGCTGCTGACTGCAGATGTTTGCTCATGTGGGTCACTGGGGCTTCTCCACAGAGCTCACAGAGCTCCCAGAGCTGGGACTCAACTCCAGGAATATCCACAGGACACTGCAGGACAGGATTTGGCTGTGTGTGTCCCAGCATCGGGCAGTGCACAGGAGGAAGCAACCTCTGGGATCAGTTCTCAGTCAGAAAGGATGAAACAAGAAAGGGATGGTTGATCTTGGCCAAGCCATTCCCAGCTGGGAGTTCCCAGCAGCTCTTTCCTTCCCCTCAGGAGCTGCGGGATCTCAGAGCCTCACAGAAGGAGGGTCCCTGCCCCCCTGATTGAAGGATTATGGTGAATCAATYCCAGCAGGTGCTGCCCTGGCTGGCTGCTGCCACTGCTGTCCACTTRCATCAGTTCAAGGCACAGAAAACAATCCTGCCCTGGGGTTCCACCCGGCTGCTACCTGTGCCCAGGTGAGGGAAGGGAAACGAGGATGGGAAAGGAATCTGCAGCATCCTCCATGCCTGGAGCAGGAGGGAACATTTCCCTGCCCATGAGAGCTGCAGCCCTGCAGCCCTGGCACTGCCCCGCTCAGGGTGTCACTGCTGTGCCACACTGACCCCGGTGTCACTGCTGGGATCCAGGAGAGGAGCTGCATTCCTCACCCTCCTCACCCTCCTTCCCTGCAGCTGCTGCTGCCTGGCCCTGCCCTGGGGACTCCCAGCCCTTGGCACTCCCTGTGCCCTCAGATGTGGGCACACAGCAYGTCAGAAACCAGCCATGGCACCCAAATCCCTTCTCCAGAGGGTCACAGCTGTTTGTGCTTCCCAAGGTCTGCTCCCATAGGAGAGACTGATCCTGCTGGCAGCAGGAGAATCTCTGAGCTGGGTGATCAATCACCTTGCTGTGTCTCACTGGTGACAATCTGAACTTCCTCCCTCATCAAACTGTGACCTGCAGCAACCCCAAACCTCCTGGACCCAGGTCAGAGCTGTGTTTTGGGGCCAACCCATGCATGGAGGGGAAGGGCRGGTGCTCAGTCACTCCACTCTGGGATTTTTGGTGGAGATTTGCCTCAGCAGTTTCTGCTGCAAAAAATGCGGAAGGTACAGAAAATCACAAGATACCAAATGCAAGGCACCCACGGGACACTCAGGAGGTCACAGTGCAGCTCAGGGTGTAACCAGAAACCTTCCAAGTCTCAGTTTAGCCAAATACCCATCCACAGCAGTTTTGGGCCAGACAGTTCCCCTTGCAAAGTTTCACTTCCTGCAGCTGAGCAGCTCTACCCAGCAAGGGAGAAAGCTTCCTGCAGATCAACTGAAACCAGGCTGTCACTGGGACAGGGGTGCACAATGCACATGTGTGTGTGCAAAGGATGGACAGATGGACATCTCTGCAGACCCGACTGAAACCAGGCTGTCACTGGGACAGGGTGCACAATGCACGTGTGTGTGCAAGGGATGGACAGATGGACATCTCTGCAGACCAACTGAAACCAGGCTGTCACTGGAACAGGGGTGCACAATGCACGTGTGTGTGCAAGGGATGGACAGATGGACATTTCCACAGACCTGACTGAAACCTTCCACAGCCCAGGCTGCTCCAAACCCTGTCCAACCTGACCTTCCAGGTATGGGGCAGCCTCCCCTGGACACTTCCAGGGATGGAGCAGCCTTCCCTGGACACTTCCAGGGATAGAGCACCTTCCCTGGACACTTCCAGGTGTGGAGCACCTTCCCTGGACACTTCCAGGTGTGGAGCACCTTCCCTGGACACTTCCAGGTATGGAGCAGCCACAGCTTCTCTGGCAATCCGTGCCAGGGCCTCACCACCCTCCCAGGGAGGAATTTCTGCCCGAAATCCCGTTGTGTATAATGGCTCTCACTGAGGGCAAACACACCCCGTGGAGCACCAGAGAACCAAGTGTGCAAACAAACCCCAACCCCCTTGGCTGTGCCAGGCTGGAACCACGGAGTGCCAAGGAGCAGCCCCTCCTCGAGTGCTCTCGTGCTAATTGAGCCGCTGCCTTTGGTAGCAAACAAGAAAATGCTCAAGGAAAGTGTTTCCTCATGCTCTTGTCACCCGGGGCTGCTGGGGCTGTCTGGCAGCAGGAAGTGCAGAGCCCAGAGCTGTGTCAGGAACAGGGAACAATTCCCAGAAATGTGCCAGGGAGGCACCGGCCGGGAGAACAAGGGGAAGGAATGCAGAAGTGAGCTGAGAAGGTGGTGGAGTGCTCAGCAGAGCTCAGCCCACTGCAGCTCATCTCCACAGAGATGATTCTGGCCGATGACCAAACGCTGAATAATGAAGGATTTTGGTGTGAGTTCACAGAGTTCAGCGGCCATGGGGAGCAGAGGGAGCATGGCTGGAGCCTCAAGCTCCCATTTCAGGAGGKGTCAGACAAGTCCCACAGCTTTCAAAGAAACACCCTTGGCATTTTCCATCACCTGAAGAACATTTCCTCTCCTTACAGACTTGGCTCTGCCAYGGAGAAGCCCAGGCTTCTCAGGCATTCCCAAATTCTCCTGACAAAATGGAATAAAGCAGGGCCRGTCTCCCGGTGTGCCACAGACAATTCCTCTTCCCATGTGCTTTGGGGAGATGGGATTCATTGCCCTGCTTCCCAGATGGAGAAATTCAGGCAAAAGTAAAGAAATGTCTGGTCTGAAATAATTTCATGAGCGCATGGCAGAGCTGAGGATTTAACCCTTCCTGCTCTGGGATGGTGGGGAGGGCTGGGAATGTGGAACCACCCCTGGAGCAGCTGCTGAGCATGAGAGGAGCTGCCAGGAAATAGCAGGAGCTCCAGGAGCAGAGCTTGGAGCTGCATTTGGGAATCCCTGGGACCAGGAGGGGTCCTGGTTTTCAATAAGTGATGATGCTCCAGTTGGCATCAAACCCTGCCCCACGTGTTCTGAGACCCTGAGCAGGGARTGCTGAGAGTCATCCCTCTCTTGGGTTTGCAGCACTCCTGGATTCRAGCTGGAGCTACCTGGACACACTCAGGAGGGACAGACAGACAGACATCTCCTCCCTGCACCTCTTGCCTGTGTTGRTTCCTGTTTGAACATTTTCTCTCATCCAGTCCAATCCCGCTGTGTTGGTCTGCGTTACTGAAGGAAATTTGGGAGGGCCACAACCACGGGGGATTTGTGCTGCTGGCTCTGTGCCCCTGACATCCATCCAACTTTCCTGATCTGTAAATGTTTCTACAGATCCATCATGGGATTTGTGTCTCACTAGCACCAGCCCASAGTCTCCAATCCTGTTCTTATCACCTCTCTTTACCTGACTGTTCCCCAGGCACTGCTCCCCACCTTGCACAGAACATTTTCTCCCTGTTCCCATCTCTCTGCTCTGGAGCAGCCAGGAGGCAATGGCAGCGAGCTCTGGAATGCCAGCACGCAGTTCAGCATCACACGGCCATTTGGGMCACTTTTTAGGCCATTTCTGTGCTGTAGCAAGCCCTGATCCATGGCTCAGCCAGCCTTTTATGAAAATGCCCTTCCTCTCTCCAGGTTCTGGTACAGTCAGGCCAGGCAGCCGTGCATCCACCCAGCAAGAGCCTCCTCTGAGGGGACAAACCCAGCAAGAGCAGGATTTTATCCCAAATTCTGAACTGGAGCAGCCCCATGGCTGCTGTGGGCACCGTGAGCCCGGAGTGGCCCTGGGATGTCAGAGGGACAGGAGGGAGGGAGGAGAGCTCTGGCCTGGGGAGCTCTCTGTGTGCATTTATGGAGACAAAAAGCACAGGGGCCACGCAAGGACAGGCAGGTGCCAGCTCAGCCTGACAATCACATCCCATTACCTCCCATGTCAACACCACACTAAACCCCAAACCCCGACAAGGAGACAGGGGCAGTGCAGGGGGCACAACAGCACCTCAATCCGGGGTGAAAATCCCCAATGTCCTCTTAGTACGAGGGGAAATAGGAGAGATCGACCCCTAAATGGCTCAATTCCAGCCGGGAGAGTGGAGTCATTTCCAAATMGAGAGTGAGCAGCTGGGAACAAGGCAGTGCTGGGCTCAAGGACAGAGGACAGGCACAGAAMGGAGCCGGCATTGCTGGGGCCCAACTCTCGCTAAGTGAATCCCTTCCAGGCTGGGAAAATGTCCCCCAGCAGAGCTGTGTCTGAGCCA
>NW_026624097.1:119559-128159 GCF_030028575.1 Malurus melanocephalus | reverse complement strand
GGGCAGGGGCAGGGGCAGGGGCAGGAGCAGGGGCAGGGGCAGGGGCAGGGGCAGGGCCGGCTGCAGGGTTTGGATCTGCTCGGGGGGAGCAGAGGCGAAGCGAACAATTGGCCCCGGAGAGACAAAACCCCCTCCCCAAAACGTCCAGGAGCCTCCCTCACCCGCCGTGCCCCGGCGAAGAACCGCTTCTCTGCTCACCCTTTTTGCAGAATTATTCTTTTTCATCGTTCCTTGGTGCGCTGCGAGGAGATTGGGTCGGGGGTCGCAGAGGGGCTCCCGCGGCCTCCTGGAAGTGCCCGGGGCCGCGTTCGCGATCCGCGCCGCCCTCGGCCCGCGTGGCTCCGGCCCCTCTCCCGTTAGCGCCCGGCGCTCTGAGCCACCGGCAGCCCCGGCGCGTCCCCCCCCGCCACCATCCCGCAGCTCGGGGGGCTGCGCTGGGCTGCGCCGGGCTCCCGAGCTCCATCTATAGCCGCGCCCGTGACGTCGGGGTTCACGGCACGGGGCGAATCGCAGCCCACCAGGGCTTTTCTCCTTTGTCTCTGACTCACGGGGACGCGGGGTCCGGGGGGAGCGGCGGGCGCGGGGCGGGCGGTGCCTCCGCTGCTSTCCCTGCCCGGGCCCTGCGCCTTCCCGGCGGTGTCGCGGGGCACCGGGAAACTTCCCGGAGAGGGGAAAGCAGCCGGGAGGCTCTGGGAGGGTTTTCTCCCCAAAAGGTGTTCGGAAGTGTGAGCAAATCCCTCTGGAGAGAGGAGTCGGGTGATTCCCTGGGGAGGGGGCTGGGGGAAAGGGTTCTGACAGCTGGAATTCAGTGGGATACAGAGCACGGCTTCTAAAAGTGAGGAGACACTCGGCTTCCTAAAAAATASCCCTTTTTGGCTTACTTTGTCTGTCTGCTTTCAGGTCCTGCAAGTCCAGAGCTGTCTGAGTGTGGGACTGAGGTCACAGATGGGATTTATGGATCAGAAAGGGGTGAGGTAGAGGGGAAAGCAGAGAAAGGASAAAATGGTTCTGTCCAGCCATAGATTGATCCATCATCCATCAGTGSATCAGGTTTACAATGACACTGTCTATCCCATTCCACACTCCATCCTATCAACTGGACAACATCCACCACCTCCAATTTCACCCCTGGAATTACTCTGGAATTATGGAGTATTTCCAGAGCTTTTGTGAATGTTTGTATCCATTCTGAGCATTGGCATTTGTGCCATGAGCAGCGGATGCACCGGACACCTGGGAATGCCTGGGATGGGGGCACAAATTACCATCTACACCGAATCCAGGGGTTGCATTTTCGTCCTGTGCTTGTGCAGTCCTGAACTCCGTCGGGTCCAGGGCCAGGATTTGCCATCTCTGTGCCTCAGTTTCCCCTTTTACCCCATATGGGCAGAGCCTGGTCCAGGCAGGGCCGATGGCAGAGGGACGCCTGCTGCCCAAAGCCCACAGTGCATTGCCCGTTTATTTAATGACATTTTGCCTCCTGACTGGACTTGTCCTTCCTCTCATCCTGTTTTTGGTGGCCAGGGCCTGCAGAGCGGTGGCTGTTGGCCAATGCCAGATGGCACAGTGCTGGTGGCAGCGGGGCAGCTCTGTCRTGCCCTTTGCATCCAGGGCCCGTTCTCTTCCCAAATGTCCTCTGCTGCCAGGGGAGCTGCCCTGAAACCACAGCAGGGAATGCACCTGCACACACCCCCCATCCCTGGGAGCAGGAATTCAGCTGCAGTTGGAATCCTCAGACTGTTCTGACAGTGCGACAGTGAGTCACGTTTGTGAAGGATGTGACCAATGATTCAGAGCTGCAAACATCAACAATTTACATGGAAGGAAGGAGATAGGAGGGAACCCGTCCCCATTTCTGTACCAGGAACAGGCGGCTGCGCTTCCAGCAGTGAGGCTGACCCCGGATAATGCTCACCAGGGGCACAGGGGATGAGGTTTGTGCAGCTTCTCATCCCCATCCCCTTCTCATCTCCATCCCCTTCTCATCCCCATCCCCATCCATCCCCATCCCATCCCCATCCCCCATCCCCCATCCCATCCCATCCCATCCCCATCCCCATCCCACCCCCCTCCCCATCCCCCTCCCCACCCCCACCCCCATCCCCATCCCCAACCCCCTCCCCATCCCCATCCCCATCCCATCCCCATCCCATCCCATCCCCATCTCCACGGGCAGATTAAAAGCCTTTCAAGGTGTGTTTGTGCCTCTCCCTGTGCTCACATGGCCCCTTTGCTCCCCCTGGCCCTGATGCTGCAGCTGCTGATCCGTAACAGTTGCCAAAATCTCATCTTCTTCAGCAAACTCTTGGTTTATTTATGTATTTAACACCCCACATACAGCATTCTGCCTCTGGATATCAAGTGTGAAGCTGCTGCCTGGAAGGTGGAGCTCAGTTTAATTAGAACACATGCTTTTCTGTGTCTCTGATGATAATGACAGCRATGTTGTCTGGGAAAGGCGCTGCTGAAGGAGGGATTTATCCCTTTGGGGTGGATGGGACGGRGAACTGCCCAGTGTCCTCTGGGGGCTGTGACTCTGCTCCCCTCTGTTGGGGTCTCAGGCTGTCACAGACCTGAGKCACTGTCAGGGGGAATTCACTTGTGGCTCTGTCTGTCCCAACAACCCCAAATTCACCAACAATTTACTGTACAGGTGCCCACCCAGTTCCACCCTGGCTGTGGGCAGAGAACCCCCTGCCACCCCTCTCCTTCCCCCTCAAAGAGCTGCCCAGGACCCCCCGGGCCGGGTCCCCTCCTCCCCACAGAGCTTTGCTCTCTCCCACATCAGCAGGACTTAGCTGTGAGGCCAAGATAATTCCCAGGGATTTAGGAGTTCATTTCATTTGATCTGGCTTGTTAATTCCCAATGAAGTGCTGATTAGAGGCCACGGGGCAGAACTGGAAACGCACTCGCAGGTTCCTTGGTGTGGTCCTGGAGGGGAGCAAAAGCTCCCAGGAAGGCTTARGCTGTAACTGCACCTTGTGGCACTGGAAAAGGGACAGTGGGAATCATCTGACAGACAGATTTGGCCAAAGTGAGTGATTTAATAGGATTCAACATACACAGACAACAGGGCAAAGGGCTCCAGTGCCCACCGCAGCCTCACACCCACAGCAGCATCCTTGGGCTCCTCATGAGATTCACCCATCCCATGTGGAACCAGTGAAGAACCAGGAGCTGCAGGGATTCGAGAGCTTTCCCAGGCTTTCCTTGGAGCAATCACAGTCCCAGTTCCAGAGCTGTTTGTAAGGGCACAATGTGGGGGCACATCCTGCCCTTGGGTTAGTGCCTCACTGCCATTCTGGGTGTGGAGGGGAAGCTGCAGCTGCAGGGCAGGAACATCCTGCTCTGCTCCAGTCTGGGAAAGCTCTGAATGGGGAAAGAAGGATTCATTCCTTCAGGATTCACCGGCGGCTGCTGGACCTTGGTGGGACTTGGGAGCTGTCGCTGCTTCGGCCMCGGAATCCTGCAGCAGTGACCTCCTCCAGGAAGCTGCCAGGAAAGGTTCAGCTCAGGGGGACGAGGGCAGGGATCTGCTCATGACCCCCTGATCCTTGTCCCAGAGTGTCCAGGGCCAGAGGGGCTGGGACTGTCCTGCTGGCACCACAGCCAGGCTGTCAGGAGCAGCTCCCAAAGGCAGGAACGCTCCCAGCCCGAGGATGCTGCAGGAGGACAATTCCTCTGGCACTCAGACACCACGGCCATTCCCAGGCTGACTCATCCCTCAGTGTGCTGATCAGGTGATTGCAACAGCAATGCTTAAAAACACCCAAAAAGGATAAAGAAATACAAACCAAGACATGCCACAAATCCAACAGAAACAGCATTCCCCTCAACCAGGGCTGGAGCAGCTCTTCCTGCCCAGGTTGTGCATCTCAAGTGTTTTGGAAAATAGTAAAATCCTAAAATCTCCTGCAAAGCCCTGCAGCAAAGCCCAGCTCGGAGCCCCATCAGACACAGCAGGGAGGGGGCACAGGCAGGGCACTGCCCATGGTGGCACCAGCTATGGCACAGCTCTGGCACCAGCGCTGGCACCTGGCTCGTGTTCCAGCCTGAGCTCTCCCTCCCCCAGGTTATTTTTAGGCACTGGAGCCAGGCAGAACTGAGCTCTGGAATGACTCTGGTGTTTTTGGGTCTCCTGGTTCCGTGTTGTGCCTGTGACCAACGACACCTCAGGGTCCCTTGGCAGGGCCTCTCTGAGCACATTCCCAGTCTGGAATGTCCAGAATCCAGAGCCAAAGTCCCACCTGCCCCAGGGGGATGAGCACAGCACAAATCCCCAGAGCTGGGGCTGCAGATCCTGCAGGAACAGTGAGAACCCAGCACTGCAGGTATCCAGGCTCCTGCAGGTATCTCTGAGGCTGCTGCACTCAAGCAGAGCCCAGGGATGAAGCTGCCAGGGGGGATAAATAAACCTCGGATGGTGAAGAGGTGCCCAGGGAGCTCCAGTGCTGCAGCCGTAAGTGGGTAACTGGGTCAGGCCCCACATCCYGGGATTAGTCCCAGCAGGTTCATGCTCAACCTGGCCAGGATGAGTCAGCCCCAGCACCAGATGTTCCTGRCAACCCTTTTTAGCCGATTATTGATCCTTTGTAACCCTTTCTGCTCCAAACCCTGCGGAATTGCTCTGGAATGCCCCGGAGCAGAGCAGATCCCCAGGAGGAGAGCGGATTCTCCATGCTCTGGGACACCCTCTGGGCTCACAGATGTTGGTCCCAGGTCCAGCAGGGAGTAAGAACAATGGAACCAGGATTAGGTGCTTACACGGCTGCTCAGCGCATCAACACCCAAATCCCCTTGTTTTAGTGACATATCCGCCCTAATCCCGGGGGAATCAGGAAGGCCATGGATTACGTGAGGGGYTGGGACACACTAAAACCTGGCTTCCCTCATACCAGACACCTCAGGGATGTGCTGAGATATTCCTGTTCCTCGGGCAGTGTGCTGGAATCATGGTAACAGTGGCTAGGAGACATTTCTGTTGTTCTTCCATCCTCAGGGAAATCTTATCCAAGGGAAAAAAATCATTTGGGAAGAGCTGTTTCAGAACAGGCCCTTTGCTGTCCTCCCCAGGCAAGACCCAGCCTCATCCAGTCCTTCCAAAACACCAGCCTTTTAGTTTTCCTTTTTTTCTCCTCACTTCATTCTTTGAAATGCAAATTTGGATACAAAATCAGAGTTTTTCTGTAAATAATTCAGGGCCTGCACCKCAGCAGAGCCTGAACCAGCCCGGGTGGCTCCTGGCAGCACAATCCAAGTGGAGCCCATGATGGAGCTGCAGATTCTGAGCTTCAGCAGCAGCTGAGGATTTTCCCACCATCCCACACTGAGCACCRGGAATCTGGAGAGAATTCCTGCTCTCCTGCCTGGCCAGCAACAAGCTGTGCTGATGGGAAACAAGCCCCAGTGTGGCCTCCATTCTTCTCTGTGCATAAAGTGAATAATTTGGGTTATATTCGTATTTACAAATTCCCACTGGGAATTCCATACTGACAGGGATCTTTGCCCACCTTCAGTAAAGCAGCTGCAGATTCGTTCAGTGCTGAACTCCCATGTGCTGCTCTGGCTTCCCAGTGTTATAAACTGGAAAAACTCTGTGGAAAACTCTACTTCCCTGCCCTTGAACTCCTGGAAATGCAAGCTAAACCTCCAGCTCAGGGATCTGTCCCTGAGGCACCATGAGCAGAGCTGGGCCCAGACCCCTGACACYCATTTCCACGTGGGGATCCCAAATTGCTCCTCTGCAGCAATTGTAGAGGGGGATTTACCTCCTGGTGTTGTGAATGGTGGTGCCCCCCAGSACGATGCGGACGCCGGGGTTGGAGCGGTTCAGGTTGAACACGGCCAGAGCCTCCTCGTAGGTGGCCCCTCCAATGAGGAACACGATGATGTCCTGAGGCCTGGGATAAAGGCACAAATCATGGAATGCTTTGGGCTGAAGGGACCTAAAAGCTCATCTCGTTYGTGGCAGGGACATATTCCACCAGAGCAGGGGGATCCAAGCCCTGTCCAGCCTGGCTGTGGATGCTTCCGGGGATGCAGCAGCCACAGATATTGAGCTGGAATCAGACAAAGCCAAGGATAAATCCTGCACCTTGGAGGCAGTGATTTATGATCCCAAGGGTGCCTCTCCCAGACCCTGCCTCAGCCCTGTGACCTGCGAGGCTCGGAGCTGGAAACAGCCCACTCAATCCCCCAAAACCTCATCTCTCCTGAACTTTCACCCAGAGCCCTGAGCAGCTCCAGCAGCACCCCCCATCCCTGTGCATCCACGTGCCCATGTTTAATGCATGATCTGCTGGGCTGGGAAATCAGGATCGATTCTGGAGTCAGGCAAGGACACACTGCTGCCTCRGAGCAGCTCATGCTTGAGACTGATCACAAACCACCGGGATTCGTGCCTCAGTTCACCTGAGGGAACATTTCCCATCGAGCAGGGAAATGTGGGATGGGTGAGGGAATCCAAGCAAGAGGAAGGGGATAAAGGAGGGAAGCACCTTCCTCCATCCCAGCACAAACACAGGTGTGCTCTGCACGCCCTGCTTTCCAGGGAGCTGCTCCTTCCCTCTCCTGGAACTGCTCTCCCAATCCCTCAGAAGGACACCAGGGATTTKTTTCCTGGATCACTGCACGGACAGCATGACCCAGAGCAAAGCAGCTTCTGCTGGGTTGGGACCCAGGCACAGAGTGAGCATATCAGCCAGCAGATTTCTAAGGATCCCCACACCACTGCCTGTCTGGCCAAGGGGATGTGGGAAAGCAAGGAAAACCCATGGAAAAGGTGAACGCAGTCCCCTCTCAACGTGATCTGTACCACCCTGAATCTCCCTCAGGTCTGGGTCAGGTCTGCATGACCCCCTCCAGCAGGATCCCATTTCCATTGGGAACAGCCCTGGCTCAGGCAGGAGAGCTGCAGTGGACTATTTCTTGCATTCTCCAAACAAACATCAGATGGCACAACCATCACAGAGACAGCTCTGAYGAGCGAGGGCTTCATCCTTCACCTGAGCCTCCCAATGGGAATGGCACATCTGGGCACATCTGGCAAGACAAGATGAGACATATCCCAGTTGTGAGAGCCTGCTCCAGGGAACACTCTTGGGGATACAAGACCTCAACATCCAAGAGATCTCTGTGCCAAGTCCTCTGTCCATCACCAGTCCCATCACCCCGTGGGGGTGGCACTGGCAGTGCCAGGGATGTCCCAGTGCCAGGGGCAGCTGCCAGGGCAGGCTGTGCCCCACAGCCCCATGTACCTGTCCCGGAGTGTGTTGGGGCCCAGGTAGGGATACTGGCTGTCCTTGAGCTTTCCTTTGATGAGCTGGTCCAGCGTTTCCTGGAGCAGGGGCTGGTGCTGGGTGTACACGTTCTCGATGCCCTGCAGCCACARAGAAGTTTTTTTAGGAATTGGCCCAGCAAGGAAGGCACAGCAGAGGCACAGCTCACTGCCCCYGAATATGGGATTGAGAGGCTCTCCAGCAGCTCACTCCCATTGTTCTCAATGGAATCAGGCCCTGAAGGCACTGCCCTCTCTCAGAGTCCTGAGCCAGCAGCTCCCAGCATTGCTGTCAGCCCTGCTCCTCCTCTGGCTGCTGTTCAGGCTGACTCTGTCCCCATTTTCCCGAGGCAGCTCGGTACCTTCAGGCCTTTGAGGAACTGTTTGGTGATGGCCACGGCGTCCTTGGGGCTGAAGAGGTCACTGCCTCGGACCCGCTTCCCTCCGTACTCCACCACGGCRGACACCAACTGTGCAAGGAGAGCCAGGAGCCCTGTCAGCCTGGGAACTCCCTCCAGGCTGCGGTGAGGAGTCACTGCAGACACCTCATGGAGCTCTGGAATGGGACAAGGAGCCATGGAGGTGATCCCAGTGGAGCTGCACACAGAGGGGAAGGGACAGAGCAGCAGCATCCCCAGAACCCCAATCCTGTGCCGACCCTCCTGCCTGAGGAGAGGCTTCATCTCCATCGCCTGCGGCGGTGACAACAGCTCCTCCACACGAGGTGACATCATCCTGCTTGTCCACCTCCTCCCCAGCTGCTCCTGGCAGTTCCCTCCCCAGCAGCTCCTCTCCATCCCCAGCCCTKTGCTGCAGCCACTGCCTGTGCAGCAGGAGCTGGGGAAAGTATGGGGGGGAAGAGAGGAAGCACATGCCAGGCCCAGGTACATGGCACACTCTCCTCCCAGCAGGCTCCTGCCACCCCCTTTATTCAACCCTTCATAATATCACAGAATCACAGACTAGCCAGGAGCGGAAGGGGCCTCCAGAGTCCAACCCCCAACATCACTGATGTGGGAAATGGAAATGATGTCACTCATTTCAAACACCTTGTAAAGGCACACCCAGGTCCCAGGCCGAGGGGCAGCCATGTCCCCATCCCGTGGGACACGGGGACTGTCCCCACCCCGCCCCAATCCCGGGTTACCTTGCGGTACCTGTCGGTGCCCCCGCGGGCGCGCAGCTCCTCCAGCAGAGCCGCGAGGCCGCTGCTGCCGTGGCGTTCGTAGCGCAGCGCGTAGAGCATCACCAACCGCGCTGCGTCCAGCTCTGACACGCGCGGGCTCTGCAGCAGCCGCCGCACGCTCTGCGGGACACACGGCA
>NW_026624097.1:109983-118840 GCF_030028575.1 Malurus melanocephalus | reverse complement strand
TTCACTGGTGTCAACAGGAATTTCAGCATTCAAGGTCAGGAATTCACCTGTGAAGGGAGGGCCAGAGACCCAGGGAGGTTCCTGTGCTGTCAGTGCCAGGACCATGGGAAGCAGAGAACAGAAGAGCCATTGTCCATGGGAGGAGCTGGGATTCCAGTCCTCCATTCATCTCCCAGGGCTCATGCAGTGTCAGGGTTATGAGAGCCCAGGGGACTGCAGGAAGAACCCAAATGTCCTGGACTGGGGGCCCCGAGGCCACCGGAGATCCAGCATTCCCTGCACTGACATCAGGGGAGAACAATTCTGCCCTTATTCCGGGCTCTGGCTGCTGCTTCTTGTCCCATGGCCTTGCCCCTGTCGCTGCCACTGGGAGCTGCAGCAGGGACAGCCTGGGGCAGGGTGGTTGCAGGGACAAAGCTCCCAATTCCATGGGTCTCCAGTTATTTCCAAGCTGCTGAGTGTCTTCAAGCAGCCTCAGTGTTGGAAATACAACGGGGCCCTTCAGGCWCAGGGGTGCAAGAAAACTGAGGCAGCTTTTCTAAAACTCTAAAATTCCAGAAACACTGTGTGGAGCAGGACCAAGGTGACCCCAGGAGCCTCAAGATTCACCTGACACCAGCACCAGCTCTGTCCTATGTTAGTTCCATCAAAAATCATGGCTCACGGTGCAGGGAGGGAGCAGACTGGGAATATCTGACTTTTAAACTGCAACAACCCGAGCTGGAGACAGCACGAGGGCTTCAGAGGCTGCTTCCAGCAAACACATTTCTGGCCACGTTCCATGTTCCATACTCTGCCATGTAAATCCTGCCAGATAGCAGCTATGGAATCCCATCCCTACACTCACTGGTTCAGAGGGAAGCAYAAGCCCAGGGACTGGGAGCATATTCCACCTCTGGGGACAGTCCAGTGTTATCCCACAGGGCCCCACCTGGAGTTCACAGTCACAGAGGCGGGAAAGAAACTGGTCTCAAACCTGCTGGAGATGCTTTTCCTCATTTACCAGTCCCTCTGCTTCCCCAGTGCCACGGAAGGCTGTTACATGGTGGGAATCCCCTTCCACCACCAAAAATCAAGGAATAATTTCTCAGGAGTGGCCACTTCATCCCTGCTCGGAGCCAGCCCCATCCCAAAGCTGTTGAACACCAGTCTGAATCCATCACCACTGACTGCCAGACCTTGCTCCCTCATGGCACAAGGGGCCATGCTCAGCTGTCACAGAGCCTCTCTCCAGCTTTTCCCGGCCTCTCTGCCAAAGAAATCTTGGATTTAAGAGGCTTTCTAGTGTTTTTTCTTTAAAAAAGAGTAAAGACAATTCCATGGATTCCAGCTCTTCAACCCAACAAACACATCAGCTCCCCCATGGACTCTGAGGCTGAGGTTTYATCCTGGTGCTTGCCAGAAGCCAGCTGGCTGAATATAATGAAAGAATGTTGGATTGTGGGATGTAAGGACAGGATTTGCAAAGATGCTTCTCAAGCCAGTTATTAAGGATGACTCATTCCCATCTGAGCTGAGCACTGAGCAGCAATCCCCCATCCGGTGTCCCTTCCCACAGGGTATCCACACAGAGCTCCCACTGCCTCCCAGCACCAAATCCCCGCTCGCAGGGGGTGACAGGGTGACAGAGCCAGAGCCAGGGTGAGTACCTGCAGGGCACTGGAATGGTCACTCTGGCAGGCCAGCTCCTGCTCCACCTCRGACACCTCCAGCAGGTTCCTCTCCGCCACCAGCCGGGACAGYTCCCCCACCACTGTCACGTGCTTGGACACCGTGCCCGACATCTTCTTGAACTGGGGGTAGTTCTCCACAAAGGCCTGTAACAGGGAAACTGAGGCACTGAGTGCTTCTGGGGAAAAGCAGGAGACAGAGGATGGGTGCAGCCAGCCGTAAATTGTACAAATTCCCAGCAATGCAAGCCCTGTRCACGTGGGAGAAGGATCAGACACCTTGATCCCAGGAGCCCATAGGATTTCTCCCATTACCAGGAGATTTCTGGGAGGGAGGTATTTTTTATTTACTCCTGAAACTAAAGGATGGGACACAGCTGGGATGGGCTTTGTCTGTACCTTCATATCYGCAATGGACTCCAGTTTCTGCTGCTCCTTTGGCTTCCTCCTCTGGAAATCCTCCATCAGGTTCTTGATGTTGGTGCCAATCTCAGCAAAGTTCAGGTACATGTTCTGCATGGAACAGGGAAACTCACTTGAGAGAGTCTTGACCAAGGAAAGGCCTGGAGCAGCTGGGAGAAGGTCCATGGCTCCATCCCCCAAAATCTGCAGCAGGGTTTGAAACCAAACTACAAACAGGACACGTTATCTCATGTCAGATGTCACTGGTGCTGCACAGTGATGGTCACAAATGGCACAACACCACCCTGAGGCTCAAAGTCATCGGGAAGCTCCCTTCCCATGGCAACCCCCAAATCCAGGCACTGGTGAAGCCCCGCCAGGACACCTACATTGGCGTAGAACTCATCGTTCTCAGCTGACAGGACCACCTCCCGCAGGTCCTTGCTGATCCCCGGCACSCGGGACAGGTCGATGCGGTTGTTGTTGATCCCCAGCAGCTCGTGGACCATGGCCTGGTACGTCCACTGCCAGGGAACAGAGGAGGGCAAAGGGATGACCTTGGTGAGACACAGCACTGGGAAATSGATGGATTTCAGCTGAACCCAGCCAGAGCTACTCCTGCTACCCASGACACACAGCAGAGTCTGGGAGTGTGTCCCTCAAACCAGCCAGGACATTCCTATGAAAACAAACATCCCTGATAACCAGTCAGATGGGGAGAGGGTGCAGAGGGAAGCTAACCCCTCCAGGGCCATTCCAGAATCACAGTATCATGGGATGATTTGGGTTGGAAGGAACATTAAACCCATCGTGTTCCTGGCAGGGACACCTCCCACCARATCAGGAATTCCTGCAGGTACCTTCAAAAGAGACCAAAGAGGGGATGGCAATTAACATTTCTGTCCTAACAACTGTATTGGCCACCAAACCCACCACCCTGCTGCCCAGGCAGGGAGAGGTCCCACATTTCCACTGCACAATTCCCTGTGTGCTCCACTGCCACGAGCATTTCTGCACATCAGGARTTTCTATTTTTATCCTGAGAAGTCTAATAACAACCCAGAGAGAACAGTGACAGCTGATCAGAGCCCTGCCGTGCCCAACGCTCCATTTTCATCCCTGGGAATCTCTTTGGATAGGAAATCCTGAAACAGCAGATAATGCCTGGTGCTGAGCACAGTCCTGAACACGTAAAGCAGGTGTGAGTTGGGCTGTGACAGCCACACCCGTCCCTGACACACACACACGTCACCCAGCTCCTCAGAATTGATGTTACAGCAGTTCTGGGGCGGCTGATTCCACCCAGGTTCCAAGAGAATCCCACAGAAATGCAGGGAGGCCAACAGATCCAGCCAGGATCCACAGCACAGCACAGAACTAATAACTCCAACAGCTCCCAGCAAATCCAGCAGCCATCAATAACAGAGGGAGAGACTCAGCACAGCAAGGTCACTCGATATCAGTGTCCTGCCCACAGCCTGACAAAAAATCCCCTGTGAGGAATCCCCTGCCAAGGCACTGGGGCTCCAGAAGCCCCACGGAAGTGGGCTGGCCCCATTTTCTGGGGTGCTGGGTACATCTGCCACTGAAGMGAGCACAAACACTCCCTGCTCAGGTCTGGAACACCCAGCCAGGGGATAAAAGAGGGATTTTGAAGGGATTAGGGGCAGGAAGCAACACTTTTCTCTCCTACATCCATGCCATGCCCTGCCAAGGGGAGAAGATTCCCACTTGTGTCCCAGCCTGGCACCCCTGGGTGTGCTCACCTGGTTCAGGAGGGGGGTGATGGCATCGTCCGAGCGGTCCAGGATGAGGAGCAGCGGAGGCACCTCTGTGCGCCGAAAGTCAAACAGCTCGTACTCCTTCGTGATCACTTGCTGTGGGAAAGGGAAAAATCCCACTTGAACACCAGGAAAAGGCTCCCTCTCAGTGTGSATTCAGGCAAAGAGGGAAGGGAAGGTGAAACCCCAACTGTGTTGCTTTGTCTGCACTGCCAGGGAGGAACTGAAGGCCCCAGGGAAGCAGGACATCGCTCTGGGAATGCTGAACTCCAGCACTTGCTCTGGGARCAGAGCAGGATGTGACCTGTCCAGCAGCTTGGCCACAAAGTAAATGATAAAATTTACAGAACTGACTGAAAACAGGTGTTTCCCTCCAACAGATTCACATGTGAAAAATGAACCATGACTGGATTCACCTGAAAGGGATGAACCGAGAGGCTCCCCTCACCTTCACGCACTCAGCCAAGCGCTTCGCCGGCTCTGAGGAGAGCTGGTACCGGATCATGGGGCACTTCTTCAGGGACAGCAGCAGAGCAGTCAGCCCCTGGGTTGTCCTGGTGAGCTGAGCCGGGTCCCAGCTGCGGCCCTGCAAGGAAAGGCTGTGCCTCACATGGATGCACTGGTCCCAAACTTTCCCACATCCTTGTTTCTAAGTCCTGAAGTCTCACAGAAAAGCACAGCTGGGCCAGAGGATCAGGTACCCAGGAGCTCATGCTGGGTCTCCAGCGTTCCTCTCCTTGTCAAGGACCATTCCCCCCACATGGCCCCTGACAGCCCCCCACAGCCCCAGTTTATGAGGGCTACTGGTTACCCAGTGCAAGGACAACTCGCCGTGCTCCTACCCGGCAGCAGCCCAGGAGGTTGAGGGAGAAGACGTGTGGGTTCACTGCAATGTAGTCACCGTAGAACTCCTGGGGAGGAGAGCAGGACAGTCCTGTGTCTGTAACCCTGAGCCCTGCCAGAGCCACGGCCAGCAATGGCCACCCAGCCCCAAACCAGACACATTGGCTCACACCATCCCTCCCTCCTCTGCCCCAAACCCTTCCAATACCCACAATCCCATGACAACTCCCTTCCCATTTGTACTGTGCACTGTTSCAGTGCCCAGTTCTCCACTGGCACCACAGACATGGAATCACAGAATCACGGATGCTGGAAAAGCCCTTTAGGATCACGTCCAACCGTCCCTCTAGCACTGCCAAGGCCACCACTAACCYGTGTCCCCAAGTACCACATCCACACAGATTTGAATTTGGCAGCACCTTGTGAAACACCAACAACAACAGCATCTCTGAAAGCGCAGGGCAGAGAGAAATGGGACCTTTTCTGTCTTTTACCTCTTCAGCCCACATTTGTGTCCATCTCTCCTCCCACCCAGTCTTGCACCAGTCAGGAACAGCCCTCCTGCTCCCAGTGTCYGGCAGCCTGGACCTTCCCTTTGCTTTTGCGTTTGGATCTACCTAAAACATCCAAACTTCACCTGCACTTCAGCCACGACCTCCTGCTCATCGGCCTCAGCCAAGGCCTTCACGTCGCTCTTGCTGATGACATTGCTGAAATCTGTGAGGAAACAGGGAAAGGACAGTTGGACTCTGTGCAAATTCCGTGCGATGGCTTAGTCTGATCCCGTCCAGAGCAGGAGCAGATCCCACAGATCAAACCCTGCACCTGCAGGGGTTGGAATCCTGAGGCACCTCCCAGGGATGCTCCAAGCTCATTCCCTGCCCATGCCCTGGTGCCTGCTCCTGCCGCATCCTGCAGAGCCGCAATGACATCTAGAGGCCACTTCACCCAATTCCCGGGATCCCACTGACTGATTCATGGGCTGGAGGACTGGACTTCAACCCCAAACCAGCTGCAGTGGTTCTGCTCCATYCCCAAAGCCATGGAACATTGCATGGCAGGAGCAGGACACATGGGAAGCGCCTGCCTGATACACCTGGCAGAGGAAGGTGCTGTGTGATCCACTGGGATGTGGAGCCTGTTCCAGATTTACGGACCTCCAGGACGCCCGGACTCTTCATACTCACAGATAAAGTAGATGCTGTACTTGGGCCTTCGCAGCTCCTGCACCAGGAGCTCCACGTTCTCCTGGATGGAARCAGCACCAGGGAGAGCAGAGGTAAGGAATATGGACTCATGGAATCATTAAGTTTGGAAAAGMCTCTGAGATSCTGGTGTCCAGCCATTTCCCCAGCACAGCCAAGGCCATCMCTGACCCCTGTCCCCAAGTGTCACATCCACACGGATCTGAACAATTCCAGGGRTGGTGGCTCCACCACTGCCCCATGCCAGGACCGAACAACCCTTTCCATAAAAGAATTTTCCTGAATATCCAAGCTGAACCTCCCCAGCACTATCTGAGGCCGTTTCTTCTCCCTCGGGCCCGTACCTTGGTGGGCCGCAGGAAGCAGATGGCCTTGAGGTGCTTCATGGGCTCCCTGTTGGCCGAGTCGAGGCGCTCGAAGAGATAAACTTCGCGCTGCAGGATCTCGGACTGGGTGTAGACCACGCTGACGGCGCCGGTCTGAGGGCGGCAGGGGAGCAGCGCCCGTCACAGCGGGCCCGGCYTGGGCTCCCGCCGCCCCCCGCGCTCCCGGCCCCGCCGCTCACCGTCTCCCGGTCCATCARCAGCACCTTCATGCCGGGGCCGCTGTCCTCGATCATCTTGGACACGTACTGCCGGACCGCCAGCACCGCGTTCATCTTGGCGGGGCCGCTCCGCTACCGAGTGTCCCTCCCGGCGCCTGGCCCCGCTTCACTCCCCTCACCCCGCTTCGGCACCCTTCGGCCCGGCTTCGGCCCGGCTTCGGCCCCGCTTCGGCACCGCTTCGGCCCCCTTCGGCCCCGCTTCACTCCCCTCACCCCGCTTCGGCCCGGCTTCGGCCCCCTTCGGCCCCCTTCGGCCCCGCTTCGGCCCGGCTTCGGCCCCCTTCGGCCCCGCTTCGGTTCGTTCGGTTCCCCCCGGCCCCGCCTCGGCCCGGCTTCGGTTCGTTCCGTCGCGCTCCAGCGTCGCTCGGCTCTCTCCGCCCCCCGGCCGGCCCCGCTGCCTCCTGGGAGCTGTAGTCCGGCACACCCGGCCCGTCCCTCCCCKTCTGGGCAGTCCCAGCGTTGGGAATGACTCGGGAAGGCGGAGCAGTTTGAGACTGAGCCCACCCAGACTCACCCCAGACATACTAAAACCCACACAAACCTACCTTAAAACAACACAAACCCACTCACACCCAAGCCCAACCTGCAATAAATCCACCCTAAATCAAACCAAATCCACGCCAACCCATCCAAAGCCACTAAAGACCCACCTAAACCCACCCCAAACCACTCCAAATCTACCCAAACCCACCCCAAACCACTCCAAATCTACCCAAACCCACTCCAAACCACCCCAAATACACCCCAATGATCCCCAAATCCAGACCCACCCTAAGCCCCCAGGAAGGAAGGGTCCCCTGGGGCTCCCAAGGACAAAGAACGTGATGTGGTTTCACTGAACACGAGACAAAGCTGCTCCTAAAGCGCCAGGGGATGGTGAAAGGTGGGCGATGCTGGAGCTCTGGGACCAGCCTGGAGCTAATCAGCAGGAGCAGGATGCTGGGATTAGCTGCTATTCCCGGGTGCCGGACACTGGGATTAGCTGCTATTCCCGGCAGGACAGAGCTAAGGCCCTATTTATAACAGGGGGATAACAATTAATTAATGATTATGTCCTTCCTTTCACTTCCAATTAAGCAGCTCCCCTTTTCCTCTCCAAGTGAGGGACACCTTTATCATCTTTAATTCTTCAATKTTCTGCCGAGAGGGTTTTATTTTGAACTAACCAAACCCAGGGTACAATCTCCTCTTTAAATCCATCTGTGTTCTTGTCCTCAGGGAAGACAAACCCCTTCTTGTGCCGTTTTAACAAAATGAATCACAAAACAAAACTCTGAGGCTTCTTGGTGTGATGTTTATGCCTGGCTTTATTCTGCAGAAATGTTACACTTTTCCTTCCCCACAGGCTGATTTGGGGAATAGGAGAGCCTGGGAGAAGTTGGAATCATGGAATTGTTTCGGCTGGAAAAGACCTCTGCATTTGCTGTAATTTTTCATTTAAAYCTTCCTTAAGAATTTATTCAAGTGTAATTTCTGTACATAACCCCGAGTTAACCTTACCAATAACTGCCCTGGGCCTGTCACCACCAGCCCAGCGCAAGGACAGACGTTGGTGCCTAAGTAAAGGTAATAGGATTGGCCGGAATTACGGTGCTGCTATTTTAAGGGATCGAACTGATCTCAATTATTTCAAAAGCAACTGGTTCTCCATTCCCAGCCCCAAGAAGAAATGGCCACAGCAGCCTGGACCCAGCACCTCCTGGGGGATTGGGAACACCCCAGCCTTCAGCTGCTCTTTGACACAACGCTTGTGTCCCAGGCATCTCCTGGGGAAAATGCTCCATGAAAAGAGGCTCTTGGCAGTAAAACAAGGCCTGGATGAGTCTCCAGCTTTGGAAATAGGGAATCACGAGGGGCTGCACCTCACCTTGTTATTGTTTTATAATCCAATCGTGCTTCCCCTGTTAACAGTGAGGAGAAAAAAAAGCCAAATAAACATGGAATGGCCCAGTTGGATCCTTGTGGAASTGAAATYCCTGTGCCAGTTCTGATCATTGGGGGCCCTTTGGGGGAAGTCATGTATGGTTTAATGCATGAAAAGCTCTTTCCCCACTTGCTACCAAGGCCCTTGAGCGTCACCTTTGCTGATCGCCCCCGAGCAGGGGTGCATCCCGAGTTAAGCTGCCAGGACCTCATGTCCTTTATCCCTGCACTCCCTCCTCGGACGTTGCCTCCAGGAGTGAAACAAGTTCCGTGCAAAACCCGTGCCTCCCTCCTCCAGTGCCATCTGCTCCTCWGTCCTCACCCCCTCCCTCCACCCCGATCCTCTTTATGGCCTCTTCCGATTGATCCCAACATCCCCCAGCAAATCCAGATGAATCACCGGGCTCTGGTGGGACTGGGTTCATCTCC
>NW_026624097.1:108370-109819 GCF_030028575.1 Malurus melanocephalus | reverse complement strand
TGTTCCTGTCCCTGTTCCTGTCCCTGTTCCTGTCCCTGTCCCTGTCCCTGTCCCTGTCCCTGTCCCTGTTCCTGTCCCTGTCCCTGTCCCTGTTCCTGTCCCTGTCCCTGTCCCTGTTCCTGTCCCCGTTCCTGTCCCTGTCCCTGTCCTTGTCCCTGTCCCTGTCCCTGTCCCTGTCCCTGTCCCTGTTCCTGTCCCTGTCCCTGTCCCTGTCCCTGTCCCCATTGCCTTGCCCTGCACGTGGCTCTGGAGGTTCCAGCAGCACCAGCAGCACTGAAGCCTCCTCTGTCTCCTCAGTAGGAATTCACACCAAAACCCTTTTGATCCGTGTGGGAATGGTTCAAACTGAAGCTGTCAGGAACGAGATGGGATTTGATGTCTATTTAACCCTGCSGTGGTTCCAGCAGGAGCAGGATGGGACCGGGCTGAAATGGAAGTGACAGGGAGCACTGCAGAGCACAGGGACACTCCAGACCTTGCTGGGCACCAGAGACACCGGGCAGGAGCCGCTGTGGGGACAAACAGTGAAGGCAGCAGGGACAAACCCTCACTCGTTCTTTCTGTTCTGGACATTTCCCTGCCCGGACACACAAACCATCCCTTTGTGCAGGACACAAACAAGGGCAGCTTCCTGGCAGGACACAAAGAATGGATTCAGTGTCAGGATCAGCTGAGCTGTGCGCATGATGAGGCCAGTTTGCCACCAGCCCCAGCAGCCCCTGGCCCCCGTGGCCACCACTCCAACTCTGGACCTGGAGAATTCCTGGGACAAACCAGGAAGGCTGAGTGGGCGTTGGAGCAGAGGGCACATCCACCAGCAATGGCTCCATGAGTCTGTGCCAGCTTTTCCCAGCACATCCTGGCACAGCTGTGGCATCCCCAGGACTCTGCTCTGGCCACCAGCAGGCCCCCAGGCTGGCCCAGCGCTGGGACACATTGTCTGCATTCCTCTGTGTCACCCACGGCACCGGGAATGTGGGGCACTGGCCAAGGCATGTGCCATCCCACCAGCCCTGGACGCTGTTCCCGTGCTGTGGGCGAGGAGCAGRGAGCCTTCCATGGCAGGGAAAGAGATTCCCAGTGGGAAGGGGAGTGGGTGCCGACCCCTCAGCCCAGATCTGGGGTTGGCAGCACTGACACCACACAAGCCAGCCCCACACTGGAGGTCAGCCCCATGCAGGGGGATCCCCTCAAGGCCTCACCCCCCACACTGGGACGGGTCACAGATCCCTTAAAGGAGGCCTCAGCCCCGTAAGAGGGGTTACCAATYCCTTACAGGGGGCTCAAGCCCCTCAGCAGCATCTCCGACTCCTCACCGAGGTCACGGGCTCCACAAAAGGGATCTCAGGCTGCTTACAGGGATCAAACACCCCTCAGAGGGGTCTGAGCACATCCCGAGTGTTGGATCCCCCTGTGGGGACTGAGCCCATCCCCAGTGTTGGATCCCTC
>NW_026624097.1:100175-107563 GCF_030028575.1 Malurus melanocephalus | reverse complement strand
GGAACGGCCTCGGCTGCTCCCGGGGCTGGGGAGTGAAGTTCTCCTGATCCCGGTGATTTGGGGCCGGATGATTGTCCTGTGGGTGTTTGGTGTCCCCTGGGAGCGCTGGGACATCGGGACGGGCCCCTGATCCGGGCTGGGGGCTCCACCGGGGCCGGGCTCGGGTCCGTCGGGAGCTCAGAAACAGCCTTGGAGTTTGCTGTTCCGATCCATGGGGAAGGGAATCCCGCATTTGCCGATTCCCGCTGCCTCCTCTCGGCCCCAAGCCCCGGCCCATCCCCTGCTCCAGGGGAATCCTGCCCGAGGATTGGGAGTCACTCCGGGAACGGGAACGGGAACGGGACGGAGCCTCTGGCAGTGGGGTTGGATCCCAGCGCTCTGGGGGTGCTGTGGGGTCCTTCAGCTGTTCCATCTGAGATCAGGCTCCGGGAGCCGGGATCTCCGGGTTCATAAAGCCTTGGTGTCCACTGAGGTCATGCAGCGAGAAAACACAAACTTCCAGCTGGGATTCTGCACCCCGAATCGCTGACACCTTTGGGTTTTATCCTCCTGAGCCAGCATGTGTAGATGCTGGGTTGTTTCTTGGGAAATGGGATGTTTGAGCTACTTAAAGATGGTTTTGTGCTAAAGAGAGAAACCTCTGAGGGGCAGAGGGTGTGGAGGCAGCGCTGGATGTGTCTGGAGGGGCTGCTGTAGGATACAGAGCTGGAAATATCCTGGCCATGGATGCAGTGCTGGATGTGTCTGGAGGGGCAGCTGTAGGATACACAGTGGGAATATCCTGGCCATGGATGTGTCTGAAGGGGCAGCTTTTAGGGTATGGAGCTGGGAACATCCTGGCCACGGATCCAGAATCCCCAGTTCAGGTGTCAGACCCTGCCAGCCCCTGCTGTGGGAGGGATTGGAGTATCCCAATCCCACCAGCGTGGAGCATGGCAGGGGAAGAGGAGCTGTGTGCCCAAATTGCTTAAAATTCCRAACTCTGTTCTTGCCGTGCCTCGGTATTGGTTGGTTGGCTTTTCTGCTGTCATTTGTTGTGTTTGTGGTGAATCTGTGCCACTCGGTGACGGGATGTGGCTCTGCTGTCCATGGGTGAGTGCTGGGAGATGCTCTGGTTCTCAGTCAGTGCCTCAGCTCTCACAGTCCTGAGTTACACCCGAAATTCATCCCTGCAAATGACTCCAAATGGATTTTCCTTGTGTGGGGAGCACTGAATTGCAGCGTTTTGGGAAGCAAATGAGCGGAACTGGTGGTGAAGCTGCCGTGGCCTCGATTGCAGAGGGGCCACTKGGAGCATCCCCTGGGATTCAGGCAAGAACAGCGTGTGCTGGGCTCTCCCAGAGAACCGGGATCAGGCTGGAAATAGTCACGGCCTGCTTTAGGAGAGCTTGGCTCAAAGGGCATTTCTCTGGTGCAGACACCCAGAGAGCTGAGTGTATTGTSAGTGCTTCATTAGAGAATCCTATAATTTTGGGAGTGAGGAGAATTGATAACTAGGAGGCRTAATGATTATGGGATAGAGCCTGGATTTGATGGAGCTGCTGCATTTGTGTTGGAGACTTTCTTGGCTTTTATCTGTRCTGGACATGTCATTCTGGTGTGTTCTTCAAGCCCAGTTTCTGGATGACYGGGGTGTTGGGAGGAGCCCAGCTGTGTCTGGAGCCCTGGGAAGCAGTTTGAGCTCTGGAAAATGGGATAAAGCTGTTACTGGAAGTGTTGAAGCCTTATAAAAATGGAATGATTTCCATAACTGTCGCTTCGCTCCTGCTCCAGCTCCTGAGCACCAGTATGGTTTTAGGAACCCCATTTCCCTGCTGGAAAAGCTCAGTTGTCCTGTCTTTTAGAATCGTGCTAAAACCCTGCCAGAGGTTCCCAAGCCTGCAGTTCCGAGGATGGGAAATCCTGGAGAGCTGCTCTTACCCAGGATGAGGTGTGACCACAGAGCCACATCCAGCACAGCCACGGCTGCCTGTCCCATCTGTCCTTCCCTCTCAGACTGATTTCCTTCTGCACTCACAGCAGCCTCCTCTGGGCTGAGGGGCTGAGTGCTCTCAGGGTGTCCTGCAGCAGCAGTTTTATCTGGAATATCTGGTTTGTGCTGGTGATGGTGATGGTGATGATGATGATGATGATGATGATGGTGGTGATGATGGTGATGGTGATGATGATGATGGTATTCATGATGGTGATGGTGATGTGGGTCCATTTCCATCCTGGAAGAGGCAGGAGCTGCATGCTCTGTGTCCTGTGCAGCCCTTCTGGACGCAGCTTAGTGACCAGAGCACGGTGTCAGGTCAGGACAGGTGGGGTTAATCCCAGCACGGCGAGCGCTGTTCCGGCAGCGTTAGATAACTGCTGAGCCAGGACTGGGATGTGGGATGGGATGTGGGATGGGATCCATGGGATGGGATCCATGGGATGGGATCCATGGGATGGGATCCATGGGATGGGATGGGATGGGATCCATGGGATGGGATNATGGGATGGGATATGGGATGGGATGGAGACAGTCCCCACTGTGCTGGGGAACGTAGGGAAGCCAGAAACCTGCAGGAGCATCAGGGCTTCATGGAGAAGCTGATTTTTCTCATCCTTGCTCCAGTAGGGCTCAGGTCAGMGCTGTTCCCATGTTCCTCCTGTGGGTCCTAGCGTGGCCTTTCCCCTTGGGACCCCCCTGCTTAGCCCTGAGTGCTGCCAGATTCCAGGGTCCTGGAGGATTTGGGGTTTAGGGCTTTGGTGTGTGCTTGTTTGCTGCTCAGCTCCTGCAGCTCCTCGATGGTGGGAGCAAAAACGTATGTGGGTCTGGCAGGATTAAATCTCCCATAGATTTGGGCACCTCCTGCAGGTGCCTGGGGGCTCTGGGGTCTGGCCTGGGGTTCCCTGTGTCCCTGTGGGGACTCGGTGTGGCAGAGGGGCTGGGCTGAGAGCAGAGCCCTGGAGTGCAGTCCTGGCTCCCAGCTTGGTTCCTGCCCTCAGCAAAACATCACGTGGCAGATCCGGGGGAGAGACGTCAGACTTTGCTGCTCCTAAAATATTTCTGGAAGTACCTTTATAAACACGCTGGAACCACCAGTTGTAGCCGGCCTTGGGTCAGGATTTGGCCCTTACAAAGAGATTTATTTCCTGTTTTTGCAGCATGATTGAAATCTAACAAAATAAGGGAATTAAAGCCCCGTAAGTTCCAGTCTGGAGCTTTGAATGGATCTAGTTTTGCTGCTTCACAATTGGTTCTGGTGAAGTGCTTTAGTTCACTGTTTCAGATGATTTATTTCCCCTCTGGAGCTGAGAGACATTGAGCTCTTGGACCATGTGTTCTCTTGAATTCCCCCCTCAGTTTCCCAATTTCCCCARTATTTCGGGGCAGGGGTGCAGTCCTGCCAGGGCCAGGATGCTGCTGGTGAGTCCCTGCCCAAACCTGGCCTGGGACCATTGGAGCTGCCCTGGGAGAGTGTAGGTGGTGAGAGAGAAGAGGCTCCAGGGATTTCATGACTTTCCCCTTATTTTGAATGGACATTTGATGTTAAAGCTCTGAATTCCCGTTAGGAAGGATTGTCAGACTGCCAGGATTGACTAAACCCAGCTTTGCCCCGTTCCCAGAGGCAGAGCCGGGCAGATTGCTGCTCTGTGACAGGCTGAATGCTGCTGTTGGTGTTGGGTGGCTCTGTGCTGCGTTGGGATGGAGCTTTCAGGCTGTGTGACCATGGATTGCTGGGCAGATTGCTGCTCTGTGAGAGGCTGAAAGCTGCTGTTAGTGTTGGTTAGTGTTGCTCTGTGCTGCGTTGGGATGGAGCTTTCAGTGGTTCCCGGGTTGTGTGACCATGGAATGCTGGGCAGATTGCTGCTCTCTGGGAGGCTGAAAGCTGCTGTTGGTGTTGGTTAGTGTTGCTCTGTGCTGCATTGGGATGGAGCTTTCAGTGGTTCCCAGGGTGTGTGACCATGGAATGCTGTTCATGTGAAGCTCCAGCTCCTTCTGCTCTGAGCGAGGTGTGGCTCCAGCATGGGTGATAACTCCTCACATCCGTCAGGAACATTGCTGTGCTCAGCCCCTGCGGAATGGGGGGGATATTTGTTAAATATTTGCTGAAAATCCTGCTGGTGTGTTCTGCAAAGAGCTGTTGGTATCGCTGAGATCACAGGAACAGCCATCCTAAATACGTGTTTTCCACACATTTGTGATTGGAATGTGCCAGAACCCTCACTTTGGATTGCATCCAGCTGTGCTCCATCCCCGAGCTCTGCCAGGGGCTTTGGTGTGTGCTCAGCACCTGTTCATTGCTGGGGGAKGCATTGGAAGTTGTGGATCTCCTGGGGCTTGGATTTCCCACCTGGGCTCGTATTTCCAGCTCTGGAACAAGSGAAGAGGAGAGAGCATTTCCCTTCCACAGGGAAAGGAAATCATAACTCTGGGGTGGGCACATTTCTTCGTCCGAGTCCTTGATAAATCTCCAACAATCCTCGCGGGACCCAGCGTTTTCCATCTGTGWTTTCCCTGGCATTTTTGTGTGCGCAGGAGTTCGGAATGCCGTGGATGGGGGTGGGATTTCTGCTCCTTCCCTCCCCAAAGTACCGCTGCCTTCACTGAGCTTTCATTTGCATTGGAATTCCACACCCACCTGGAGGAAATCGTGTCCATTGGCACAGCCAGTTTCATCCTGGAACTGCTCCTGGTTCCTGCAGCTCTTGCCAGGGATKAGAGGATCCAAACGTGCGGCTCCTAATTAGGGATGTTCCCTAAATTGGTGGAGCCAGAGCAGGAATCACTGCCAGATGCTGCTCCCGGAATGTGCTGGGTTCTGGCACCGCTTCTTCCGACGCAGGTCCTGGATTGCTCCAGTGGTGAAGGAATATGGAGGAGTTCTGGGAGCAGAAATTAATGACACCATTTGAGGAGTGGGAATGGTATTTCTCCAGCAAAACCAAGGAATTCCAGATTAAAGACTGGATGTAYTGGTTGCTCGTGAGGAGTTTTGTGCTTTTAGGGAATTTCACCCACCTTTAGGGATAATCTGGGGAAAAAAAACCCATTATAAGGCACCAGACATGTTTTGCCCATTTTAGAGAAAAAGAGACTATTTTTCCCAGGCACCAGGAAAGCAACCAGGTTTGTTCATATTCCACACAATCATGAAATTTCCTCTTTTATGCCCAATACACTAACACCTCCCTCCCCCAACCTTCCCAGTTTTTTCCCCTTTTCTTCCAAATTTTCAGCTCCAGATAAATWGTTTTCCCATTCTTTTCTGGTCCTTGATGGCAGAATTTTTATCCCAGCCTTCAGCTGCAAAGCACCAACTTCCATGGAACGCTTATCCCATCCAGACTCCCACGGATGAGGCTGCTYTCCCTTTCCTTCTCTGCCCCGAGGAATGCGGAAAATCAGGATTTGGAGGCATGGCAGGAGCACACGCCTTCCGCAGAACCTGACAGAATCCAGATTTACAGAAGAGATATTTGGTTTTGTCTCCTGAGAAGGAGYCCTGGTGYYGARGGAGCTGGGAAGGGGCTCTGGAGTRGGAAGGAGCTCTCTGTCTGGAYACTGATTKTRCCTGCAAGAGCAATTGGGAWTTTTTGTTTTGGTTTGGTTTTGTGTCTGGAAGGGGCYTTTTAAAATGTATTTTTCTTAGGACACATTTCCTAATTCTAACATTTTGTCTTTGCTTCTCTTCCCTTGGCTCACAGCTGGGATGCTCGGAGTGAGATGGGACAGGGATTTGCTCCCTGTAAATGTACAAGAGAAACTTTCTGCTTTATCACTGCTCCCAAATATTCATTACTTGTATTATTTATTCCCAGTTCCTTATTCCTGTATTTGGAAAGAAAAGCTCCACCACCTTTGAGATGGGAATTTGGTTTAGTTCACGGATTTTCCAAGTAAATGCCGTTGTTGGTTACAGCAGAGTGGGTTTTGCTCTCCCACTTGCCAGGAATGAACTGGCAATCCTGGAGCACAGTTAATTTGAGCGGGGAGGTTTACGTGCCCCTGGGGCCATTCCCAGCCTGGGATCCGTGTGCTGGGAATGTTCCACGGGTGCTGTGGTGTCATTCCCAGGTTGATGCTGAGGAGCCGCTCGGGTGCCGCTGACTCCATCCTCGGCTATGGACATCGTCCTGTCCGACTTTGTTCGCTCAACGGGGGCAGAGCCTGGGCTGGCCAGAGACCTCCTTGAAGGTATGGAAAGCTGAGAATCATCATGGGAATGCCCAGGGTGAATGGTGGGGAGCTGGGATAGGAAAATCCTGCCCKGGGGACATTCTGCCTCAGTTTTTCCTTGTACATCCATCAGGTGATGGATTGTGGACATGGGGAAGGAGAAGGCAGCAGCCAGGAATGTGGGTTCTCTTTCTCCATCCTCTCTGTTGGTTGCCATGAGCAGCAGAACTGAAGGATTTTTTTCTTTGTGTTAGCAGTGCCTTAAAAAAATTAAGGATTTTTCCCTTTTAGCAGCAACACTGTAAAAAAACGTAAGGTTTTTCTTTTTTAGCAGCAATGCCTTCAAAAACKTTAGGATTTTAATTCTTTCCAACARCGCTGCCTCCCAAAAGGAGGGATCATTTGTGATCTTGTTTAGTGGAGGCTGCAGGTGATCCCTTTCTTTCTGTGCTCCCACTGGTGGAGAGGGTGGAGGAGGAAAGAGCTCAGCTCAGTTTTGGGGCTGTTAAGGTACTCATGGGCATTGCCTTTGGGTTCATCTTGGCTCAAGGGATGAGTCAATCCTGGGAATGCTGGATGACAGAGACACTGTGTGTGTGKAATTATCCCAGCTGGAATTAGAGTGCCAGGCTCCACTGGCTGAATTTTTTCCATCATTGCTTCTTTGTATCATTCAGCTCATTTTTGTTGTTGCTGGAAGGCCGGACCAGCTGCTGCTCCTGCAGCATCTGCACCAACTCCCAGCTGGGATTCCTGGTGGGAATGAATTCAAAGCCCTGAAACTGGTGCCAGAATCCAGGTCTTCAGGCAATGGACAGCATCCATCTGTAGCTTTTCCTCATCAAACCCCCAGTATTTGCCCTGGAATTTTGGGAGCCCAGCATCACCCCGGCGGGTGAATTTGGGAGAGTTGTGGGTTTGGCTGTGTGTGCTGGGTGAGGGTGACCAGTGCTGCTTCTTTGCCCTCCAGGCAAGAACTGGGACCTGAGCGCGGCGCTGAGCGACTTCGAGCAGCTCCGGCAGGTCCACGCGGGGACCCTGCCCCATTCCTGCAGCGACAGCCCCGGGGCTCGGCCCCCGGAACGGGAACTGCCCCGGCCGGCCAGGCCCCCGCTGCAGCGCCAGGATGACATCGTGCAGGGTCAGTGTGCTGGAGGCCAGGGCTGTGGCAGAGCTGCTCCTGTGCCAGAGGGATCCGGCTGCTCACTGATCTGGGGTGGTGACTGCTCTGGTGGTG
>NW_026624097.1:82352-97970 GCF_030028575.1 Malurus melanocephalus | reverse complement strand
TGTCACACTCCCTGTCACACTCCCTGTGTCACACTCCCTGTGTCACACACACGGTGAGAGTGGATTCCCAGTAGCCTTAGGGGAGCCATTTGTGGTTTGGATGAGGCAATCCTCCCTTCATTGCCGGGACTGTTCAGGTGGCTCCTGCTGGAGGATGCGATGAGATTTCCCCAAACACCCTGTGGGGACAAACAGGAGTTCTGTGGGGTGACATGGGGTCAGTGTGCAGGATGAGGAGGGAGCCTCTGGATTCCAATGGACTTTCCCTGTGTACAGATGATCTGGGAGGATCCCTCCTGCTCTTGAATCAGAGCTCTCAGGCTCTGAAGAGCCACACTCAGTGCAGTGTGTTGTTTTCAGTACTTGTGGGCAGCCTCTTGGCCTTTCCGCAGCCTCAACAGGAGCAAAACATTGGGAGGAGCAAAACATTATGCTCCTCTTGCATAACTGGAGTCAGTGCAAACACTCAGGCACAGAAATACCTCTCCGAGGTGTGTCCCCTCAGACCCGACTTGGGCACCGCAGAGATCCAAACCCCGTGGAAAGGAGCATCAAATCCTGCAAGAGTGAGGGGAAATGGATAAAAAGGAGTTCTGGGTGCTGCCCCTAGCAGCATTACACATGGGAACAGCCTCCTGTGAGGCTCCACATTTGCTCAGCTGGCCCTGGGCCACTTGGCCAGGCTCCTGAGCGCCGTGCCAGGAGCTGCACTGAGGGAGCAGCGGCTTTTCCGTGCGGAGCCATTGTCCCCTGGCTCGGTGTGGAACGCTTCCAGCTCTGGCAGGTCCCTTTTCCTGGYGCTGGGGACAGGAATGACCTGCCTGTGTCACACTGAGCTTTGTGGTTTTGTGTTTTCTGGTGTTTGGGGGTGTTTAAACCCCTGTTTTCTGCCTTTAGTTCCGCTCCAGCTGCTCTCCCTGAGGTTGTGCAGAGCATTTCCAGTAATCCCATGTCTGTGTGCTGGGATCCCTGGCAGGGATCATGCTCCAGAGGAAGGAGAGGCTCCTTGCAGTCACTGGGAAAGGGCTGATTTCCTGCAGGAGCAATTTAAATACAACTTGTTGGAAGCCTGACAGCCTCATCCAGCCAAAAACCTGCCTGTTGCACAGGATCCAAAAACTACTGGAAAAGAAGGCAGCCAAGGAGGGGTGTTCAGGGCAGGGCAGGSGAGACAGTGGCGGGGGTCGTTCAGAGTCCAGCCCAGCTTCACTCCCTGGGAAGGGCTCAACCTCCAGCCACACTGGGCTCCCTGGGCATCTTTTCCTACCATCTATTTTTAGCTGCTCTTGACTTGAATCACCACAGTGACCCAAAACTCTGGGTCTAAAGCACTGTCRGTTTGCGTTTTTAGCAGGAAAGCTGCTGGGATCAGCAGAAATCCTGGAATATTCTGTGTAAAAACCAGTGAGCAGGGAAACCGGCCACGAGAACATTGAAACTGGATGGATTTGATTCCAAGAAGCAGCAAAAGACTGGTTTTCCCTGGAGAAGTTGTTTGTTTTGGGCACTCCTGAAGGCGTTTTCAGCCTAATTAGCTGTGGGGAGGGAAATAAGGAGCGTGAGGGGAAAACAGATAGAGGAGAACTAGTCTGTGGAAGTCCTGGCTCTTATTTGTGTGTAATTCTGATTTGTGTGACCCCARGTTCAGCCTGGCCTTTTCCTGGCATCCCCAGGGAGTTTTGCAGGTCCAGTSTCCTCTTTTTGTTGCTTTGTCTTTGTCCTGACTCTTACCCCCAGTCCTGGGATGGGTCTGTACCTTCCCACCTGTCCAGGCTCTCCCTGGCTTTGACAGCTGGTTTTTGTCCTCAGCCTTGGTTTCGGAAGGGCTGAGCCCCCCAGTGCCCCCCAGTGCCCCCAGTGCCCCCAGTCCTGTGCTGTGCCATGGTTTCACGCTCTCCCAATCTCCCCAGGGCGCCTGAACTGGTGGGTGACGGTGGATCCGAGCTGCCAGCGGCTGCTGCCCCTGGCCACCACTGGCGATGGGAATTGCCTGCTCCACGCCGCCTCCCTGGGTAAGGCTTGGCTTAATCCCCAGGGAAACAGCCAACCAGCCCCTGGGCAAGAGCTCCTGATCCCGCTTTGGGCCCGGGACCCGTTCTGGTGGAATCCAGGGTGCTGCTGCTCCTCCCTGCTGCAGCAGCSTTGGTGTGCCAGAGCAAGTCAGTGTGAGAGGATGCTGGAAGGGAAGGGGCTGCAGCAGCCTGTGTGCCTCTCAAATCCCTCTCCCCATCCGTCTGGCAAGCTTCCCTTGCTTCCTGAAGGAAATGTGGGATAATGGAGCAGCCCCTTCCCTCCCCTGGCATGTCTGTGGGGCTGGGAGTGACAGCCTCCCCTCCATTCCCTCYCCCTGCAGGAATGTGGGGCTTCCACGACCGGGATCTGATGCTGAGGAAATCCCTCTATACCCTGATGGACAAGGGAGCGGAGCGGGAAGCGCTGAGGAGGAGGTGGCGCTGGCAGCAGACGCAGCAGAACAAGGAGGTGAGAGCCAGCTGAGGGTTTGGGCTCTCTTTGCTGGGGGAACGTCCTGGGAAAACATCCCCTGGCTTTGGGAGGTACTTCTTGTTGGGTCTGGAATTTTGGGCAGGTCCCCACTCTGCCATTGGACTGTGCTGTGGTAAGGGGTGTCCTGCAGTCAGAACTGCAGCAAACTGAAAGGGGCTTGGGACAAGTGACAGGATGGGGAACAGGTTTAAATYGAGAGGGGATGTTTGGATGAATATTGGGAAGCACTTTAGTGAAAATGGTGCAGAGYAGGTTGGTTATTTTTGCATAAATCCATAGAGAAAAGGGGTGTTGTGGGTATAAACCCGTGCTGGAGTAACWGGAAGAGGATTTTGGGTTCTCTTTGCCGTTTTCAGTCTGGCCTGGTTTACACGGAGGAGGAGTGGCAGAAGGAGTGGAACGAGCTGATCAAGCTGGCGTCCAGCGAGCCCCGGGTACACTACGGCACCAACGGCGGCGGCTGCGGCGGGTACGGAGCACAGAACACCCCCAGGAGAAAAACTGGGAATGTCTTCCCTAAAAACAGGGCAGGGGGTCGGTGTTGGTCTGGCTCGTGGGGCTTCAGGGGAAGGACGAAGGATCCTGGGCAAACACAAGGCATGTAGAGCATCCCAGGAAAGGATTTCATTGCTGCMCAGCCTCTGCTGTGGGGTAGCACGTGGATTGAGCAGGGAATGAATGTTTTCCATGTGCTTCCTTATGGTGCTGTCCCCGAAATGAGAGAATAACCCAGAGCTGAGAGTTTCTGCCATCTCACTTCTGATTCAAGGACACTTCCCTGCCACAGCTGTCCCAGCTCCTTGGCCAGGCCACAGCTGGGTGTTCCCTGGGCACAAACCCATGTCTTAGAGCAGAATATGGATATCCACACCTAAACCCTCAAATCAGTGCTGAGATCAGCCTTAGTGCTATCCACCCTCCTCTACACACTGCCTGTGAAACCTCCTCCTGTGTTACAAAGCAAATGATGGAATATCCAATTCAATCTTGTGCGTTCCTCAAGGGTGGAGAGCTCGGAGGAGCCRGTGTACGAGAGCCTGGAGGAGTTCCACGTCTTTGTGCTGGCCCACGTGCTCAAGAGACCCATCGTGGTGGTGGCAGACACGATGCTGCGCGACTCGGGTGGTGAAGGTGAGAGCTGCCCTCTCTTCCCAAAGCCTCTCTGACCTGTGCACCTTCCCTTTCTCCCCTGTGTCCATTCTGTGAGAATCGACTGCTGCAGGTGAACCCACTGGGAACCAGGCCAGGCTCAGCTCCCAGCCCGGCCTCGGCTGCTTTAAGAGTATCCACATGAGGCTTTTTCTTTTCTCTACCTCTTTTGCTCTCCCTGCCAATCTAGAGATGGGAAATTGCGTTCCCTGGGTGGTGGATTTTCCACCATCAGCTTCAATTTCCTGAAGTGTCAGAGAAGGTTAATCAATTTTCATCGTTCTGTGGGCAAAGTTTGTCGTGCGTGGGAGTGAAGAGGAGGGCTTTTTATAGAAAATACCAGTTCATTCTGCATTCTACATCCTCTTGATGTAAAATAAACATCTATTTTAGGTTGTGGTTTTGTTTAATGTCTCTGGAGGTGACAGATAATTGCAGGTGAGCCCTCGACTGAGGCAAGTGGCTCATTCTGGAGCAGCTGCAGCACAAACTACTCTGAACTCTTGAACCTGTGATCAGAACTAACCGCCCTTGTTTCTTCCCAGCATTTGCCCCAATTCCCTTTGGAGGGATCTATCTGCCCCTGGAAGTCCCAGCCAACAAATGCCATCGCTCTCCATTAGTCCTGGCTTATGATCAAGCCCATTTTTCTGCCCTGGTCTCCATGGAGCAGAAGGAAAACACGAAGGATCAAGGTGGGTGATGAGATTCACGTGAGCAAAGCATTGAGGAGGAGGAGGATTTGGGAGTGCTGGCAGCCCAGAAAACCAGCAGTGTCCTGACCTTGGAGCCCTTCCAGTGCCTTGAGGGCYCCAGGAGCTGGAGAGAGACTTGGGACAAGGGGGAAYGGCTTCCCACTGACACAGGGCAGGCTTAGGTGGCACATTGGGAAAAAATCCTTCCCTGTGAGGGTCATGAGGCATTCCATGGTGCTCTGACAATTCCATGATCCCAAGCACTGGGATTTGCTGAGGCCATTCCCATCGGAGGGATGATGCTCCTGGTGGTTCCTTGGAGTTGGCTCCAAGTGTGGAGTATTTGTCCTTTTGGGACATAACTGTGACATTTGTGTGACATTTGTGTGGCAGCTGTGATCCCCCTGACGGATTCTGAGCACAAGCTGCTCCCCGTGCACTTCGCCGTGGATCCSGGGAAGGAGTGGCAGTGGGGGAAGGACGACARTGACAATGTCARGCTGGCCAGGTTGGTGACCTGGGGYGAGCCTCTGCTGGGGTCTGGGTGGTCCAGAGAGCACAGAGGTCGTGGATGAAGGGTCAGTCCTGACCCCAGCTGGGATTTCTTGTGCTCAGGGATGAAAGCTGTGCTCAGGGAATGGCACTGCTCATGGGGATGGAGCAGCTTTTCCTTCATTTTCCTTCATTTTGTTATGTTTTGGGTGGGGCTGTGACATCTCGTGAGCTTCAATCCCACATAGTAAATAGAAAATGCTCTAGATCCTGGAGCTCTGCTATCTCAGATACCAGCAGCAGTCCAGGATTTTCTGTCACAGCACAAAAAAGGTGTATTTTTCCATTTGCCACCAARCCCCTGTGTCTGGAGTCTCTGGAGYGGGGAGGGCTGGAGCCACCAGACCATGCCTGGTTTGGGTGAGACTTTGGGCAGGTCTCACCATGGTTCCTGTGGCTGAGGGAGAAACATTTTGATTCCGACCTTGAGGAATCTGATTTCTGTGGTTGGGTTTTCATCAAAAAGTTTGGAAAGTCTGCATAATTGTCCGTTTTGTGCTGTTGGACCTGCTGTAGGAAACCACTCATTTAAACACATAACACAGGGCAYAATGTAAATATGGGGGAGATATTTCCAGGTGGGAAATGAAAATGGCTCTGACCTGTGGTTTTCCCCCGGGATGGCAGCGTGACGCTGTCGCTGGAGGCCAAACTGCACCTGCTGCACAGCTACATGAATGTCCGATGGATCACATTGCCTTGTGACATGCAGGTAAAGGGACCGGCAGGATCTTCTTTACCTATGAATTATTTAACCCTCCTTTCTGCAGGGAAGTGTGTGTGGGGCCTCACCTGGGGGCTCTGCCTCCTGTGGGGCTCTGTGCCTGCAGAATTGGGGCTGATTCTGCACACAGAGCAGGGAAGTGACACCGTGTCATGGCTGGGCACCTTTTCCCTAGAGCTTTCCATGCCCATTTTCAGTTTTCACATGACCCAGMAGCCACCATGACCCTCAGGGATGCCCTGTGCTCCAAACAAATGGAAGTTGTTGGTTTACAACAGGCCACCTCAAGATTGGGACAAGTCTCACCCCCCTCTTTCTTGGCTTTGCCCCTGAAGCCTGGAGCAAGTGGAGGTATCATGCAGTCACAGAATAGAATCATAAAATCCTGGAATATCTCAGGTTGTAAGGGTGCCATAGGGATATTTAGGGATGGGCAGGATGCACTGGGGATGTGTCTTTCTTAAAGTCCAGATGTCATCCCCTCTGTGTTTCAAGCAGCACCACCTCCTTTGCTTTGCCTCCCACCTGAAAATCTTTACCTGGAAGTTTCTACACGTTGATATTTGTCTCTCCTTCGTCCCCAGGCACCTCTGGCTCAGCCAGAATCCCCCACAGCCTCTGCAGGGGACGATGCTCGCTCAGCAGCAGAGTCGGGCGAGTCGGACAAGGAGTCGGTGTGCAGCAGCTCTGCCAGCAACGGGGGCACCAGGGCGGGCAAGGACAGGGACAAACCGAAGAAGGAGCGGGAAAAGGAGAAGGAAAAGGATAAAAAACGGGCAGACTCAGTGGCCAACAAGCTGGGAAGCTTCGGGAAGACTCTGGGCAGCAAACTAAAAAAGAACATGGGGGGTCTGATGCACAGCAAAGCTGTGAAGGGTGGCTTGAGTAACGGGCAGGGAGACACCCTGGAGAAAAAGAAGAAGGGATCCCTGAAGGCACGGAAAGGCAGCAAAGAGGAATGTGCCCCAGGAGACTTGTCAGCTCCTGCAGAGAAAACGTGTGCAGGTAAAGCAGCGCCRGAGAAGGCGTCGGATCCCTCCAAGTACAGCAACGACGTGCGGCTGAGCCTGAGCATCCTGCGCGCAGCCATGCAGGGCGAGCGCAAGTTCATCTTCGCTGGCCACCTCAAGACCAGCASCCGGCACCAGTTCCAGGAGGAGATGATCCAGAGGTACCTCCTGGACGCCGAGGAGCGTTTCCTGGCAGAGCAGAGGCAGAAGGAGGCGGAGAAGAAGGCACTGGGCAGCGCTGCCCCGGCCAAGAGGCCRGAAGGAGAGGCGGGTGCCCCGCGGAGCGAGGAGGTGATGCCGAGCCCGGTGTTCTCCCAGCCACCCCAAACCTACCCGCCCCAGCCCCTGGAGACAGCCCTGGGTGCTAAGATAGCCGCTTTTCCTGCCAGCTATTCCGGTGTTTTCACCTTCCCCAGGCCCTCCGTGGGCAGTGCCGAGGGGCTGAACCCCCCCGGGTGCCCCGAGGGCCGGCGGCAGCTGGCAGGGGGTCCCTGCGGGAGCCTCCCCCCCTACGCCACCCTGCCCCGGCACCACCAGGGCCGGCTCAGCCCCTGCCCCCCCGGCCCTGCCCCCCTGGGCCGCTTCTCCCCCACGGACACGGAGCTGCAGCCCCCGTTCCCTGTGCAGTGCGAGGGCTCCGGCTGCCTCTCCCCGCACAGCAACGGCTGCCGGCAGCTCCTCGAGCAGGACAAGGSAGCGACGGCGGAGAAAATGAGAAGCCAGGCCCTCTACAGCATCCAGCAGACCAAGTGCAAACAGCCCAACTGCAGCTTCTATGGACACCCAGAGACCGGGAATTTCTGCTCGTGCTGTTACAAGGAGGAGCTGCGGCGCAGGGAGCGGGAGGCTCTGGTGCACCGGTTCTGACGCTGCCCCTGCCTGCAGCCAGACCCACGGAACGTGGGCAATGCAATAAGAGAGATCCCTTTTGGTTTTACACCCACCCACRCTCCCCTCCCACTCTGCGGGAGCTGGGAGCAGGCGTTGGGCCAGATGGGCTGGGGAAGGGCATGGAGAGGGGGAACAGTCCCTGCTGTCCCAGAGCCCCTGGAGTCASGAGGAGGAGGAGGAKGAGGATTCCCAGGGTGCCTGGGGACAGTGGGGGCTGCTCAGGTCGGAGCACAGGGTGAGGGGGGAGAATTCCTCAAAAACTCAATAAACCAGACCAAAGCTTTGGGGGCGGGCAGGGGGAGCAGCTCCCGCCACGTCCTTCCCGCTGCCCCGACCACCTGGGACGGAGCAAAACCGCCCCATTTTGAGCGTCACAAACCTTTTAATGGAGTTTTTTAACACTGGTTTTATTCTGTATTTCTTCTTGCTGGTACTGAGCGACACCACATCGGAGTTGGACATTGGTGAGGTGGGGTGGGTTGGACTCCTGCCCCACCCAGTCCCGGGTGGCACCAGGATGGGCTGAGGGCTCCGTCCCCGCCCTCCCCGACCGACGAGCTCAACTCTGGCTTTAAAATGTTGTTTTTAAACTCTTTCTGAGTCGGGGAGAGCCAGGGGGGCTCCCAGTGCTCAAGGGATTGGAGGTTTCTCTTCCTGTGCAGAAGCCCCGGTCCACAGGAGGGCTGAGGCGAGATCCTGGGTCAGTGGCGTGGGGCAAATCCCCCAGGAATGGCCACTGGAAAGGGGCCCCAGAGCATCCCAGTGCTGGGCTGGAGCCGGGGAGCCACAGCCCCATGGAACTCCTACTTGAGCACAGCTACTCTTGTACTACCTCTGATCCTGATTAACTTGGCTCCGTTGTGCTGAGCCACCAACTGACCTTTAGGCTGCAGAATTAATCCATATTTTTGATAACAGGGCTAAAAAGCAGAACAGTAAGGTAAAATTCTCCCGTGACTAATGTCCCGCGCTATTCCTGACCCCATCCCGGCCCCCTGGCTCCCAGGGTGGGATTCACTTTAGCACTGCGATGTTTGCACAGAATTCCTTGGGTTTTTTGGTAACTGCAGCTCTCAAATGGGGCCCGATCCTGCACGGAGTGAGGTGCAGCATTTCCTATCACATGGAAATAAAACAGGAGTTCTATCTTTCCGTGAGAGCTTTACAACATTCCCTCGTTTTTATTTTGGGGTTGATTTCCAGAAGGCATCAAACTATGCAACCCCTTCCTGCCCATGGCCATTCTCAGGAAGGGATGAGGGCCTGGGCAGGGGAGCTGGAGGTGTGCTGAGCTCGGGGATCACCGGACGCCTTACACTTGGCCCTAAAAATGTTAACCTAKCCCCCCCCAGTTAAGGCCTTTCCTACCTAAATGCCCCCAAAAAAGGCCTTTCCTACTGGATCCCAACACTTCTTTAAGTCAAGCCAGCAATGCTTCTTGCCCACAGATTTTCAAATCTAAATTTCAAACAGCCCAGGGATGGTTTGACTACAGTGTAAGTCGTTTTCCCTGGKTTTATAAAATCCCGAGCGTGGCTGAGCCTGTGGGGGTGTGACACCCACTCCAGCTGGCTCCTCTTCCCTTGGAACAAATTCCACATCTCTCCTCAAACTGCAGGAATTCCAAAGGACTTCAACCCCGGGCCAGGGGCACACGGTGCTGGTTAAGCGCCGCAGGCTTTGCCCCCACTTGGTTCACCCCAAATTTTAAGCTGAAATGGTTAAATCCCAACCCAAATCCTTCACTATTTGTGGGGACTTCRTTTAAATTCCTGTTTCTGATGGTTATTCTTCCCAAATCAGAGCAGCAGGGTTGTTTTGGGGTTGGGAATGTCCTCCGGCTGTGCTGGAAGTGCTGGGATCAGGGATGCCCCATGGCATGGGCTGGAAGGTGGGAGGTGATGCTTCACCTTTTGTTCCTCAGCTGTTGGGGGAATTTCTGCTTTGATTTGCTCCATCCCAGTGGATGCTGGACTCAGGTGGGCATGGGAGGCCCCCAGACCTGCTTGCTGGTTTGGTGTGTTGTGGGGGAAAGGAGAGGGAGAAGGCTGAAAACCTGTAGGAAAAGCACCAAACCTGGAGGGAARACTCCAAAACTGGAGGAAAAGCACCAAACCTGSAGGGAAAACTCCAAAACTGGAGGAAAAGCACCAAACCTGCCCCCCAGGAGGGATTTTTCCATGGGGATGGGGACGGAGAGGCTGTGGTGTGACCCCGAGGTCAAACTAAGTGCACTTACTGATGTGGTTGAAATTCAAATTGCTGCCATCGGATCCTGGTGGAGGAAAACTTTGTCTTTCAGTGTGTGTAAAACCCGTTAACAAGATTTGATTTGATTAAAATGAGATTCACCTTTGCTGTTCCCCCGTCCCGCGGCGGGGGAGGCCAGGGCAGCTTTGGATCTCACTAACGCGATGCTGAGTGACCTGAATTAATTCTGCAGTGGTTTATTCACAAAAAAAACCCCCTTTTTAAAAAAAAAAAAATTAATTCTGGATTAATTGGTGATACTTGGCCTGGTGAACAGGGCTGGAGCGTTGCGCTCGGGCTGTACCCGTGGCGCCACAGAACTCATTGACAATAAAAACCTTCAGCTGATGCATCTGAGGCTTTTTCATCCCCTCAGTCCAAGGACCCCGGGGGTCCCCAGTTCCCTCCTGGGGCTGCTCCTCATCTCCTTCTCTGTCCAATTACGGGGACTTTTTTCTCCACTAAGAACAGTACCCTCTCGCCTGGAGAGTGGGTAACTTTTCCTTCTTTCTATTCCATTTACTGYGTGATTCCATTTTGGTTATAATTACTGGCTTTCGTATAAAAAAGAAGCCCCTTGACAAACCTTCCCCCCGTTTTCCTCCATCCTCACTGGTCTTGGGAGTCTTTTCCCCAGCCACGTCCCAAGGCCACCCCAGAGGGACGCTCCCTTCRGTACCTGAGTCTTGAGACAAAATGAGGGATAAAATCCAGCATGGGCCATATGGGTGCTGAAGCTATAAAGGAAAGAGGAAAAAGAGGTTTGAGGGTGGTTGGAGATGGATCACAGAAGATGGGACCCCGGGAGCAGTTTCCCATGGAAATGCCATGGATTTCCCCTCCCAGCTCCGGGTGTTTTTCCTTTCTCCCGGCATTGTGAGTGGCCACTCCATGCCCAGTGCCACGTCTGTGCCCGATGATTTTCTTCCAGGATCTTTGCTCCTGCCATGGCCCGGACTGACCCTGTCCTGGCTTGGAGCAGTTCTGGGCTCAAAGCCTCCAGGAAATTCCTCTCATCTGCCAGATGCCAGAGCCAAAAGCATATCCAAGCCCCTGGAACCTCTGCCAGGTGATTCTCCTGCAGGAGGAAAATTGGGGTGCACGAGCTGCAGTTCCCAAAACTGGGGCTGTCCCAAAAATCTGGAGGGAAATAAACCAAAAATCMGAGTTGGAGCTGGAGTTCGGGTGAGTTTTCCACGTTCCTGGGTTGTGTCAGGATTAATCACGCCACTTGCTGATAGGCTGCCTTGGTTTTGGGATGCCCAAATCTCGTGGCGCTGAGGGGGTGGCACAAGTGGCCTCAGGATCACCCTCTACCCGCTGCCCGGGGCAGGAGCCGGGGTGCTTTGGCTCGGGACCGGTGCTGGGCTGGGAGGAGAAGGCTCCATGCTTCAGCCGTGAGTCACGGAGCCGCTTGTGCCGTGCGTCCCGGAGAGGCTCCGCCGCCCCCCGCACCCCGCCCGTGCCGCTGCTGACGGAGTTTCGGGGGGAAGGTGGGRGGGGTTCCCTTCCCTGGGCAGCGCTCGAGAGGTGCCGGGGTTTTGGGGACCTCAGACCCTGCCGGGGTCCCCGGGGCCGTCCCCCCGCCCCAACGCGGAACTTTTGGGGTGCCGGAGGCCGCCACCCCCATCCGCCCGCGAAGCTCCCTCCCCCGGGCTCGCCCCTCTTTCCCCCCGCTGGCCCCGGCAGGGCGATGGCGGGGGCGGAATCCCGGGATCCGAGGGGTCGGGACGCGTGGAATCCCGGGCCTCGAGGGGTGGGATGCCGGGGCAGGGATGCCAAGGGGAGGGCGGGATGCCGGAGTCGGGGGCGGGATGCCGGAGCCGGGCCGGGCGCTCGGGGCTCTCTCCCGGGCCGCTCCGGCCCCGGCGCTCCGGGCCCGCCCGGCCAAAGTCCCTGCGCCATGAGCGGGGCCCCGGGGAGCCGCCGCCCGACCTTCCCCAGGCTCCCAGGTAGGGCCGGGGCCGGGGGGCCGGGGGTCTTTGGGGGGGCTGGGGGCGCTCGGAGCCCCAGACCCAGTGCCGGTCCCCGCAGGAGAGCGGGTGCTTGAGGAGGCGGCGGGCGCCCGGCAGCGCTGCGGGAACGGCGGCGGCTCCGTCCCGGGGACGCTGCTCTGCACCAACCGGCGCATCGCCTTCCTGCCCGGCCAGGTGCGATGGGAGCACCGGGAACGCTGGGAATACCGGCAGCGGAACCGGCAACGGGGGACCCCTGCCCCGGCGCGACCCCATCCCATCGCACCCCGAACCCATCCCAATCCCATCTGGAACCCATCCCGAACCCACCCCGATCCCATCCCACCGCACCCTGAACCCATCCCAATCCCATCCCGAACCCATCCCACCGAACCCCAATCCTTGGCTCAGCCCCATCCCACTGCATCCCTGACTCAAATCCCAGCTCCATCCCAACCCCATGCTGACTCCCATCCCAATGGCATCCACACCCCGAGCCAATGACATCCCCACCCCACTCAGCCACATCCTGGCCCCATCCCAGCTCCAYGCCAGCCCATCCCAGCTCGTTGACTGCAGGACATAGTGGGGGACAAGGCACAAGGGACATGGGACAGTTGGGTCCAGATCCATCCCCACTGCTCTTCCTGGGATTGGGAGGACACTCTGGAGTAGCTTCCAGCTCTCCCCAATCTCCCACAGGCCCCTGGCTCCCATGGTCTCCTCCACTCTGAGAAYGAGGTGGCCCTGCCCTGCATCCACAAGCTGGTGGCAGGTAATGGGGACATCCAGGGACACGAGGAATGAGCTGGACAGGTCTCAGGTCTCAACCCCATGTGATGAGTTGAGCAGGTCTGAGCTGGCCCTGACAGCCTCATTCCCCTGACCGCAGCCAGCAGCTTCTCCAAGCCCAAGGTGCTGACGGCCGGCTCCACCCTCAAGTTCATCCCTGAGGAACTCGCCATCTTCTGTCGCGATTTTCGCCTGCTCCGCTTCTGCTTCCCCGAGAACGGGCTGGCTCCGCAGGCATTCCGGGTAAGCCAGGGAGGTGCCCAAGGGTTGTAGCCTCCCTCTGAGCTCCCCCGTGGTTGTGGGGAAAGCTGGGGCTCAACGCGCCCCAAATGCCCTCGCAGGTGGCCAATGCCATCGCACGGGCACGGGAGGCGGCTGCGTGGCTGGGGGATGCTGCTGAGGGACACGAGGGCTGGTCCTGCCCTGGCGAGGCCTCCCCAGAGGAGGAGGAGGAGGYGGAGGGTGAGGAGGAAGGCTCATCCCCCGTGCTGCTCTTCGAGAGCCTGAGGGACTGGGAGAAGGAGCTGCAGCGTCTCGGAGCTGCGGGCTGGAGGGTGAGCGCCGTCAATGAGCGCTTTGACATGGCCCCCAGGTACAGCCCTGCCAGCCCCCAACAGCCCCTGAGCCACCGCAAGTGGCATTTGGGACATCCACCCTGTGCTCCCCTTCCCACAGCCTCCCCCAGTACCTGTGGGTGCCCAGTGGGCTTCTGGACCACGACCTCAAGCGAACCTTTGCCCACTTTCAGGAGCGACGGGTACCTGTGAGTGCCTGGGCGGGCCCGGCGGGGCGGGGGGCACTGGGAGGGGGACGTGGGGGTGTCACATCATTTCTCTTGCAGCGCCTGTGCTGGCACCTCCTGGATGGGGGGGACCTGCTGAGAGCCGCCAGCTTTCATGTGGCCTCAGAGCCAGGCAGTGAGGACGTGAGGTGGGTCCCGGGGGTCCCAGGGGGAATGGGGGTGTCCCCCCAGCCTGGCCCCATCCCGGGGTTCCTGTGCCCCCCAGGTGCCTGGAAGCGCTGCTGCTGGGGGGCCGCGGGCCCTGCGTGTTGGCTGACACTGCCGAGCTGCCCACGCTCGCYGACATCCAGCTCGCCCACCTGAGGCTGCGGGCACTCTGTCTGCCTGGTGAGTGGCACGGGGCGAACCCCAGGGACCCCCAAACTCCCCAGGGACCGGGCCTTCCTCCCACTGAAAGCCCGTCCCGTGGGATCCAGGCGCGGCAGCAGAGGAGAAGTGGCTCTCAGCCCTGGAGGGGACGCGCTGGCTGGACCATGTCCGGTGAGCGGGGAACRAGGGGGCTCCTTGGGGTGTCGGGAGGTATTTTGGGGTGTAGGATAGAAATGCACCCTAAAATCCATGGTGGGATGTCCCCCYCCAGCCCATCTGGCACTGTGGGGGKATGKGGGCACTGTGGTGGGTACATGAGCCACCTGGATGGGCGACTGTGACATTTTGGGGTGCTCTGAATCGCTGCTTTTGCCCCCCAGCACGTGCCTGAGAAAAGCTGTGGAGGTGGTGTCACTGCTGGCAGGGAAACGCTGCTCCGTGGTCCTGCAAGGTGGGGACACTGGGATGAAGGACGGAGAGGGATGGAGGCGGCTGGAAAGGAGACCCCGTCACCCCTTTGCCCCCCCAGAGCCCTCGGACCGGGACCTGAACTGCCTGGTGGCCTCTCTGGTGCAGCTCCTGGGGGACCCCCACGCCCGCTCCCTGCCTGGCTTCCAGAGCCTGGTGCAGCGCGAGTGGGTGGCAGCCGGACACCCCTTCCCACGCCGCCTGGGGCTGCTGTGCCGGGACAGCCCTCGGGACGAGGTCAGACCCCCATTCCTGTCCCAGCAGGGTGACAGAGTTGGGACCCTGCTTGGGAGGAGGTGAGATCCCCCATCCCATATCCCCCCAGGCCCCCGTGTTCCTGCTGTTCCTGGACTGCACATGGCAGCTCCTCCGGCAATTCCCGGCACATTTCGGCTTCACYGAGGCTTTTCTCCTGGCGCTCCACGACAGCAGCTTCAGTCCCTACCTCAGCACCTTCCGCTTCAGCTGCCAGCGCCAGAGGGGCCACGGCAGCTCGGTGAGGGGCACATTGCCGCATCCCCAAACCCTCCCGTTTTACCCTTTCTTTTCCCCTCTGTGCCTCAGTTCCCCCATTCCAATGGACCTTCCCAACTCTTCCCCACAGCTCCAGCTCCCCAGGCAGACGTACCGGCCCGTGGGGGGCTGGCAGGAGCCCGGGGGGCGCAGGGGGAGCCCCCCGATCTGCACCCTGCCCTCGGTCTGGGCCTGGGGGCTGCGCTCCACTCGGCAGCAGCGGCGGCGATTCCGGAACCCTGCGGGACCCCCCGGCCCTGCTGAGCCCTGGGCCCCGGGCAGGGTGAGCGTGCCTGGCCTGGGGGTTCGGCACCTTTTCTTCACCCCTTGTTTGTCCTTCTGACTGCCTTCTCTCCCGTTTTTTCCTCAATCCCTATTGTTTCCCACCATTTCCTSTTTCATCCCCTTTTTATTCCTAGTGTCTATTTTTTCACCCCACTTTTCCTCCCCTTTTTCCCTTCACAACCGATTTCTCTCCTTTTTTTCCCCCTAATCCCTACTCCCTCTCATCCCTCAGCCCTGCTGGGTTTCCCTCCATTGTCCCTAATCCCCGTTTTCCCTTTCCCAGCCTGGAGAGCCCTGCCCGTGCTGGCAGGCCGGGCCGGTGCTGGCGCTGGCCAAGGGCTCCTTGTGCCCCCAGCCCCTGCCCTGGTGGAACCGCGCTCCCCTGCAGCCCCCGCAGCGGCTGCCCCCTCCAGAACGCGGGGGGACGCAGGGGGGGCTCCTGGGGGGCTCTCAGCCTCCCCCRGGGCTGCTCCTGCCCTGCACCTCCGGGCCCTGCGTCCAGCTCTGGCACCGCTGCTACCTCAGGGGGCTGCCCCAGGAACAGGTACTGGGGAAACTGAGGCACACGGGAAGACTGGGGCCAGGGGGTCCCRGTTTGGGGGATCCCAGCTTGTCCTGCTGCTTGGGCTGGGGTGAGGCTGGAGCCGGTTCATGTCTGTCCAACCAACCCTAGCTGTGTGTCCAGTGGGAGGGATGGAGGGATGGACAGGGATGGATG
>NW_026624097.1:74083-80664 GCF_030028575.1 Malurus melanocephalus | reverse complement strand
GGGGACTGGGGGGAAATGATGTACCCGGGACAGGGGACAGGGGAGGATGATGTACCGGGTACCGGGGACAGGGGGCACTGGGGGGGACGCCGAGGGCACTGAGGGGGAACCTGTGGAGACCTTGGGTGTATTGGGGGCATCGGAGGGTGCTGGGGAGGATTCTGCGGGAATGGGGAGTSCTTGGTGTGTCCTGGAGACACGGGGAGGCACTGGAGGGGACTTTGGGCTTCCTGGGCACACGGAGCGGGGCGTCGGGGCAGCTCTGGAGCCATGAGGGGCTCTGGTGTCCCGAATGAAAAAGGGGGGCTTCGCCTCTTGCGTTAAGGGCTGACTGGGACGGGGCAGCTTCGAGTTCGGGACACTGACTCGAGTAGTGTCAGCTCCGAGGCCCCGTTAGGTTATCCCGCGGGTGTCCCGCCTCTGATGTGCATTCTCCACAGATGCCACGGTGTACGTGGGGGGCCTGGACGAGAAGGTCAGCGAGCCCCTGCTCTGGGAGCTCTTCCTGCAGGCCGGGCCCGTGGTCAACACGCACATGCCCAAGGACCGGGTCACGGGCCAGCACCAGGGTGAGAGAGCCCGAAATCCCAGCAAGGGGCAGAGCTGGGGGCAGGATCGGGGTATGGAAGAGGGGGATCATCTTCTCTACCTCGGGAGCTGTCGGGGCCCCAGGGTTTAAASTAAGTGGGGATTGAGTCAAGTTTTAAGTGGGGTTTAAATGAAATCAAGGGGGATTCAGTCAGTAATTAAATAGGGTTTTTAATCAGCCGGGATTTTAAATTAAGTGGGGTTTAGATCAAGTTGGGTGGTGTAGGGGTCACCCTTGTCCTGATGTCCTTTTGGGGTCCCCCATGAAGTCCCTTTGAGGTCTCTTGCCCATTCCCTGAACCCCCATCAGGGTTCCCCTGAGCCTTTGGGGTCCCACAGGGTACGGTTTCGTGGAGTTCCTGAGCGAGGAGGATGCCGACTACGCCATCAAGATCATGAACATGATCAAGCTCTAYGGGAAACCCATCCGTGTGAACAAGGCCTCAGCCCACAACAAGAACCTGGACGTGGGTGCCAACATCTTCATCGGCAACCTGGACCCTGAGATCGACGAGAAGTTGCTCTACGACACCTTCAGCGCCTTTGGGGTCATCCTGCAGACCCCGAAGATCATGCGGGATCCTGACACCGGCAACTCCAAGGGCTACGCCTTCATCAACTTTGCCAGCTTCGACGCGTCCGACGCGGCCATCGAGGCCATGAACGGGCAGTACCTGTGCAACCGCCCCATCACCGTGTCCTACGCCTTCAAGAAGGACTCCAAGGGCGAGCGGCACGGCTCGGCAGCGGAGCGGCTGCTGGCAGCCCAGAACCCCCTGTCCCAGGCCGACCGGCCCCACCAGCTCTTTGCGGACGCGCCGCCACCCCCGTCGGTGCCCACGCCCGTGGTGACGGCGCTGGGGCCCGGGGTCACCCCGCCAGGTGGGTGACAGAGCGGCCCGGGGGTGMCGGTGCTGTGTGCCCACGGTGCCTCTCACCATTGCCACCTCCCTTCCCGTTGTTCTGTGGGTTTGTTCTCCCCTCACACCGTTCCCGTTCCCGTTCCCGCTGTGTGCTGCAGGCCTGCCTCCCCCCGGCTCCTTCCCGCCGCCGGTGCCGCCGCCCGGAGCGCTGCCCCCCGGGATGCCCCCGGCCATGCCCCCCCCGCCGATGCCGCCGGGCGCCGGAGCCCCCGGACCCCCCTCGGGAGCCGCCCCCGCCGGGGGACACCCCCCGCACCCGCACCCCTTCCCGCCGGGAGGGATGCACCACCCAGGTACGGAGCGCGCTGGCAATGGGGCTGGGGCTGGGGCTGGGGGCGGCTTGTGCTGGGGATCGCGTGAGGGGATCCTCCTCCTTTCACCGTCATGAAACATGGGATTGCCATTGCTGATGGATCTGGGGAATTCAGGAAGTTATTGCTGTCTGGAGGCACCTGAGCAGGGAAAGGTGTTGSTTGCCTTGAGTTGGGAAGGTGTGGGAGATGAGGACATGGGAAAGAAGGCACATGGGAAGGCAGTGATAGAGAGGAGGAAGGCAGGAGCTAATTTTGGCATTAATAATTCAATGAAACCAGTTTTTTCCCTGATTTCCTACATTTTGGCCCTGTGGTTCTGGGAAAGAGCTGTGTCTGCATCTTAGCTCTGGGTTCAAAAGCACCAGTTTTGTGAAATGCACAATTTAATGATTCTCTGGGATTTGTTTGATCCTGTGGCTGCAGAGCCACCCTGATTAGGGAGCTTTGTGTGATCCTATTCTGGCCATGCCAGGAGCAGATGCTGCGAGGCCTGAGCAGAGCCAATTACACCTGGCCAGGGAAAACCGGGCTCGAGAGCTTCCCTGCGGAAGGAAAGAATTTTTTTTTTTCAATGGGATAAAATGGGATAATTTGGAAAAAGGAGGTTTGGGGTGTGCCTGGCTACTCCATTTGGAGCAGRGCAGCCTCTGGACTGCTCTGGGAGCTTGTGCAAAATCTCCAGYGATGGGTATTCTTTACTGTCCCAGRGCTGCACACACTCTCTATCACCTCTTTTCCCGCACACACTTGCTGTCCCATCTCTTTTCCCGCACACTTGCATCCAAGCCCTTTCCTCTTGCTGAGAAGCTCCGTGTTCCCTCCTCTTCATGACCGTTTTTGGCAGCAGAAGCCACTCTGCACCCATGTTTCCCAGACCCAGCTGGAATTCCAGACCCAGCTGGAATTTCAGACCCACTGGGTGCCCAGAGCTGCTTCCCTGCACCCCTAACTCCTGCATCCCCCTAGGAATGCCGCCGATGCAGGTGCACCACGGGCCGCCCGGGATGGGGCAGCACCACCCGGGACCCCCAGGCTCTGGAGGACAGCCACCCCCCCGGCCCCCTCCGGGAATGCCCCACCCCGGCCCACCCCCCATGGGGCTCCCACCCCGGGGGCCACACTTCGGATCTCCGATGGGTGAGTGGCATTTGTTTGGGGGGATCTACTCTGGGGCTGGGAGGAGGGAATGTGCAGCTGGGCGTGAAGAAAGACTGGAAGAACTTGGCATCCCCCACTCTGGGGTCTTCCTGGGGTTTCCTCATTGTGACATGGGACCCTGCAACCCTCCATCAGAGTCTTGACAGCTTTGGGATGGGTCTGCCCGTGGGGATCCTGGGAGGCATTTCCATTTCTGGGACCCCCACACGGAGGGAGTGTTTGCGAAGCTGGGGGCACCTGCTGGGTGGGAGGGTTGAGGGGTGCCCAATCTGCTGGGTGTTGCACCCCTGGGGGAATGTGGGGGCACCTGCTGGATGTGGCACCCCTGGTGTGGTGGATTCCTCCAGGGATGTTTGGGTTGGGGGCCACGGGCCCTGTCCAAGGGAACTTGGGGGGCTCTGCTCTTTCCCTCTCAACACTGCTGTCCCTTGTCCCACAGGTCATCCCGGGCCGCTGCCGCACCACGGCCTCCGCGGGCCCCCGCCACTGATGCCACCCCACGGCTACAACGGGCCCCCCCGCCCGCCCCCCTACGGCTACCAGAGGGTCCCACTGCCCCCCCGGCCAGCGCAGAGACCCCCTGGAGTTCCCCCCCGGGGACCCCTGCGGGGACCCCTGCCCTGAGTGCTGGGAGCCTCTCCATTCTCCATCCTCAGCTTTCCACAGCCCTTATATCAATATGCCCATTCCCACAAAGGGCTGGGGGCCATCCCCTACTCCTCCCTCCCCATTTCTTCCCCCCATTTCTTTTTATAGTGTTCATTTTCCTCACTCCCCCCCGCTCCCCAATTTCTCTCACCCTGGAAGMTTTTCCAAGCTCCTTTTTACTGGATTTGTTGGTTTTGTATGGAAAGCAGTGGCCACTCACTTGCAAATAAAGGATTTGAAAACCAAGGGGGTCCCCAGATTGGGGCTGAGGCTCTGCCTGTTTGTCACCAGCGGAGATCTCTTCCCTCCTTGGACTGTTGGGAAGAACCAGGCTGGAGGGATTTGGGGCCTGAGGAGCAGCAGAGCTAATGCGTGGTCTGATTCCTGCTCCACTCATAAGCCTGGAAGAGCTGTGTGCTCTTTTTGACTGCTCCATGGGAACTGWGAATTCTTGTTCTTGAGCCATCGCTGCCCAAATGTGGGGAGTTGAGGTTTGACTGTGCAATATTTTGGTGCCAGATTCAGCCAAAGTCAGGCATTCCCCTAGAAAATCTCCAAGGAGCTTGTGGTCCACAAATCCCTTCTTCTGCCCCTGGGCAGTGCCAGAGCCTCTAAGAGCCAGGAGTTTGTGGAGGGACGTGGAAGTGGGAATATGCCACTCCCTTTCTTTCTCACCCCAGTGTCTTCATCTGTGCCAAGGCTGCACTTTGCATTGTTATCCTGGTAAGAATTTCTAGGGTCAGGATGGGCTAGGGAGGGAGGGACAAGGTTGGAACCCCCTTCTGATCCTTCAGATCCAAAAATGTGAGGAGAATCCCATGTGAGCGTATTTGGGTGTAGAGGGGTGGGGTGTGTGCTGAGAGCCAAGGGGTTTGAGAGATCTCCAGTGTCCAAAGRACCCAGGGGTTCCTGTCTGGATCCAGGGAGTCCCAGGGTGGCACTTCTCTGCTCCATATTGATGGGGACCCTCCCAGGGCTGCCAGTCCCCTACGTGTACACAATCATCATCCCCTTCTCTCCCAGAGTTAGCCACTCTTACCCCCAGTTTTCTCCCATCATCCCCRGTGTTATCCTGTCATTCTCAGTTACATCCCATCTCCTCCCTATTTGTATTCCATTGTCAACCCTGATTTTCTCTTTTCCTCCCATTTTATGTTATTCCCCCCCACTTTATCCCATCATCCCCGTTTTYATCATTCCTCTCAGCTGTATCCCAGTTCCTGGGTTTTAGGCCCTGGCAGATAGAGATGGAGCCCTCCAGACAGGAGGAGCTATTCCCTGTCCTGCTGCCAAGCCTGTTCCTCTGATGAACCACACAAAAGCCCCGGGGCCAAGCAGGAGCAGAGCAGGGGATGGGAGCTGGGAGCTGTGCAGTGACGGTGACACATGAGTCACTGGGTGCCCGAGGATGTGGCACTCGCTGCCCCTGGGCTGGGGCTCACCGAGCGCGTGATTTCCAAAGGGCACAGCCCGGGTCCTGGTGCTGCCCATRTCTCGGGGATGCTCCTCAGCTGTCAGCCTTGTCCTGTAGTTCCATCCCTTTTTTGGTTTTTTTTTTTCAATGATGAATGTCACTATTATTTGTGAGCTCCCCGGTTTCTAAATCCTTCCCTGATCTGGCACCACTGATGCAGACTCGTCCCCATCCCTCTCCCGTGTGAGAGGTGACGTGCTGATCTGGATGGATCCTGTCACATTGTGGGGCTTTGGGGTGGACACCCTGGAATCTGGGAGTGCGTCAACTCTTTGCAGGGAATGCAGGAGGATGGGGGTTCGAGGAAGCTTGGGACTGGGAGTGCTGGGGTGCAAGATGAAGGGGCTCTGGCAACACTGGAATGCCAGTGAAGGGGGCTCAGGGAAGATCTGTCCCTGGGAGCATCCCCAGCCCTCCTCAATGTGGAGGCCCCCACTCTGAACACAGCTAGTCCCCATAGCCCTAGGGATATGGGGCTGGACCACTGCAGGTCCCAGTTTCCCACTCTCAGGAAGCGACCCGTGGGACGTGGGGGGCCGTTTGGACCCCCCCATTCCTCGATGTGCCTCCCCGGCCATAACCCCCCTAAAAAATTAATCGGGGGCTTTCGTGTCGTGTTGCAGCAGAGAGACCGGGGTCTGGCCAGCCCAGGCGGGGACAATTTGATCCCAAAAAATCCCAATCCAGCCCCGCGGAGGCCGTGACTCAGCCGTGCCGGGGGCGGGGGGCGGCGGGGGAAGGGAGGGGGCTCAGCTTCGCCGAGGGATGCGGGGGGGCCGCCGGCTCGTACCCCCATCCCACCATCCGCAGCCYCCGGAGCGGCTCCATCCCCGCAGCTCCAGCACGGGAACGCCGATCCCGCGGGAGCTCCCSTTGCGCATCCCGGGGGATCCATCGCCCCCCCGGCTGGGGCGAGCCCCCTCCCCCGCCGAGCCCCCCCGGTTCGCCGGTGCGGTGGCTGATCCCTCCCTTGCCGGGGCTGCGCCGATGGACTCTCCCAGCGCTCCGTGTGTGCGGCGGAGGCTGCGGCGCTAGCGCTGGTACCCGGGAGCTGCTGTCGCGCCGTGTCGCTGCCGGAGCATCCTCTTTCCTCGCCCTATCCCTTCCCGAGCATCCTTCCTCCCCGGAGAATCCCCCTCGCCGGCGTCGGGAGGGAGCTGGAGCTGGAGCGGGGCGAGGGCTGAGCCAGGTAAGGGCTAATAAAACGGGTTTATACCCTACATCCCCCCTCCCCGCGGCGTTAATCGGCGTCCTCGGAGCCGCTGATGGATTCGGGGTTCGGCTTCCCCTTCCCACTTGCTGTGGCCATTTTGTCCTGGAAAGCCTTCCCTGGCGCCCGGCTCTGCGTTTGGATGTGCGTTTTTGGGGGCTCCTGTCATCCCACCCTGCCGTCCTGCGGCTGGAGAGCAGCCGGAGGGGGTCGGGAATTCGCCGCAGGGATGGGAGGGTGGAACCGGGGGGTTTTGGGGAAGGGGT
>NW_026624097.1:64255-73968 GCF_030028575.1 Malurus melanocephalus | reverse complement strand
GGGGGGTGGGGACACACAGAACCCCAACGTGTCCCCTGCGGGGGTTTTAGGGCGCGTGGTTGCATCCAGCCCCGGCTCTGCTTGGATGCGTGGCAAGAGAAGACGGATCCAGATCCGATAACCTTGTCCGTGGCTGGCCAACACCGGGACGGGGCTGCAGGGCCAGAGGCACKTTCAGCCCCCAGATGGACATTCTTGGGGATCCCCCTGGCTCCTGCATTTCAGGGACTGTGGTCTATGGGGTTTCTGGCTCTCTTGTGGGATCAAACCCCTGATCTCACCCAGCGCTGGCTCCTGGCGTTGGCTCGGCCACGGAAGGCTCCTCGGTTTGTGTGGCCGCTCTCTATCACGGAGCCAGCAGTGACCTTGCTCCCCAGCCCATCCTCTTCCTCCCTGTGCACCCAGCCTCTCCCTGCTTCCCCATTCCTTCTCCTGGCCCCCAATACCCCYGGCTCTGTGGAATACCAGCCCCACACTGGGAGGCTCTGAAGGGAACTGGTAGCCTGGCTGGAGCAACATGACCTTGGTCACGGATCGACCCCTTCCAGGGGCCTCACAGGCCCATGGGACCCCCAGGGAGGGGACTGGGGGCTCCCCCCAGCCACAGGGGAGGCCGGGGGGGAGTTTGCCATTTTATCCTGTGAAATCACCTGCCTGGCTTCGCTCAGGAATAGAGGCCCATGCCATACCGCAGCCCCCCCTCCCTCCAGGGTTTCCAAAAGGCTAAATTTAGCATCCCCGCGTGCCCTGTCCCCTTGCTTGGGCAGGGGGGGACACGTCCGCGTCGCCGGCTGCGTCCCTCTGCCCGCAGCTCTTTCCCGCCTCGCCGGTGATAAAAATAGCACTTGGGGGGATTGTGACAGCCCCTGCGGGTGGAGCAGCACCGCGGGCTGAGGGTCCGTCCCTGGCACCAGCTGATCTGGGCTCTGTGCAGTGGCCGTGGGGATGCTGAGCTGGGGAACGGGGCGTGCAAGGCTGGCATGTGAAGGGACAAGGAGATGCCACCCCCAGCTATCTGGCTGCCCCTTTCTCCCCCAGGACTGAACCCCAGGGCACTCGTGGTGCTCCCAGCCTCCCCTGGCCAGGTTAGCATCTGCCAGCACTGGCATCTCCTGCAGTAAATCCTTCCTGGGAGCTTTCTGCAGGGAGAGTGGCCTCACACGTGCAGGTCACTGTCACCCAAAGGACCCCCCAGAGGGACCCCTGAGAGACCCCTGTACCAAACCTTGAGCCAGCCACCTGGGGCATGGTGGTGCTGGGAGGGTTTGGGGACCTCCATGCCCTTGGGGGCTGATCTCCTCATCGTCCCTGTGGTGCCCAAGGAAATGGGGGGCTTCAGTCCAGACCTGCTGATGGCCTTGMTTTTTTGGGTGACTGGCAGTGTGGAGGGGATGGACTGTGGAAACTCACGGGCAGCCATGCCCCTGACAGCCCCCCAGCTCCCTCTGTCCTTGGGGATGAATGCAGAAGGGATGGATCCAGGGGGTTGGGGGTCCAGTGAACTGTGGCAGCTGGAGTCCCCCAGGTGAGGGGAAGGGGGCTGGCATGGAGCCAGCGTCTCTCAGCTTCCACCCCAGCSCCCACTGCGCCCCGTGGTGACCTGCCTGCCGCTTCACCAGGTGGTCCCCAAGTCCTGTTTCCATCTGAGACGGAGAAAAAGTGCAAGGTGGGACGCAGGGCCACTCCCASCTGAACTCAGTCTGGTTGTGTCTGGGCTYCCCAGGTCCAGGCCAGCATCCAGSGTCCTCCCACACCCCCTCCCACGGATGGGTAGCGCCGTTTCCTCTCTCCCCGCACCACCCTGGGCCTGAGGGCGCAGCCCCTGACGCAGAGACCCCCGCTCCAGCCCCGGCGTCCCGTCCCAYCCCGCCGGCACCATGGATGAGTCGTTCCGGGACCGGACCGCGTTCATCCGCGGCGCCAAGGACATTGCCAAGGAGGTGAAGAAGCACGCGGCCAAGAAAGTGAGCCGGGGCATGGACCGAGTGCAGGACGAGTACACCCGGCGCTCCTACTCGCGCTTCGAGGAGGAGGAAGATGACGAAGACTACGCGCCCCAGGACGGCTACTACCGGGGGGGCGAGGGAGCCAACGAGGAGGAGGGGGTGTCCAGCGATGCCACCGAGGGGCACGACGAGGAGGATGAGATCTACGAGGGCGAGTACCAAGGCATCCCGCGGCAGGAATCGCTGAAGGGAGGGGAGCGCCTGGGGGCCGCGGCGGCTGCGGGCGCCTTTGACGACAGCGAGGGGCAGCGGAGGAAGGACCGGGAGGAGCTGGCGCAGCAGTACGAGCTCATCCTGCAGGAATGTGGCCACGGCCGCTTCCAGTGGACCCTCTACTTTGTCCTGGGCCTCGCCCTCATGGCTGACGGTGTCGAGGTCTTTGTGGTGGGCTTTGTCCTACCCAGCGCCGAGAAGGACATGTGCCTCTCCGACTCCAACAAGGGCATGCTGGGTGAGGAGGGGGGCACGGGGGGCAGCTAGGGGGGTACGGGACAGTGATGGATAGGGGAGAGTCACGGGTKAAGGGGGACTGGAGGGTCAGGGTGACGTGGAGGGGCGCTGGGAGATGTGCAGAGATGTAGGGGAGTGCCATGGGGCATATGGAGATACAGAGAAACGTGGGATGTAGGGGGACACGAGGGCATGTTGGGCGGCAGAGAAGCACAGGAGGCTGGGGACACAGGGAGAAGGATGGGGAGAGTGGAGAAGGATGTGGGGGGCTCACAGAGATGGGGGGGGGGGGTACAGGAGCTATAGAATTGGCACAGAAAGAATTGGGGGGTCATGAGGCCATGAGGTTTGGGGTCCAGGAAGGGATATGGGGACAAAGAGGGATGCAGGACCCCCTGGCCATAGGGCTCCCACCATCCTCCTCCCAGTCCCACACTGGTTCCCACATGAACAATGGTGAGGGGGAGCTGTGGGGAGCAAACTCAGAAACTTGAGCTGCTAGTGGATGCTGAGACTGGCTTTGGAGGGTTGTGGGGTGCTGTGTTCGATGGCTTCCCTGCCTTCTCTGTGATGTGAGCCTGACACCCCCCCGCCCCAAATGCCAGGGGGTACCAGTGCCCCCCCATCCYTGAGATCTGGCAAACTTGGGATAGGGGGAGGGCCTGGGTGTGGGCACCCTGGGGGCACATCTGCCCCCATGTCCCACAGTCCTGGAGCAGAGTGGGGGAACAACCCGCACCACCCATCACATGGGATTCTGTCCCCTCCCTTCAAGGGGACCCAGCATCTTGAGCAGGGGCTCCCTGCCTACGCCCCACTCCCAGTGCAGGGATGCTCTCCCTCTGTCAGGTGACTCGGGGTGCAGGTCCTTGGGTCCCCYGGGACTAACTTTGCTGTCCCCTTCCCCAGGACTCATCGTGTACCTGGGCATGATGGTGGGCGCGTTCGTGTGGGGCGGGCTGGCTGACCGGCTGGGCCGAAGGCAGTGCCTCCTCATCTCCCTCTCCGTCAACAGCGTCTTCGCCTTCTTCTCTTCCTTCGTCCAGGGCTATGGCACCTTCCTCTTCTGCCGCCTGCTCTCGGGCGTGGGGTAAGGGGGGCCCAGCCACGGAGGGACCCCCAGAGCAGGGGCTGATCTCCCCCCGTGTGCGGTGGGGTGTGGGGCGGGGGGTGATGCCACTSCCTCCCCTTCGTCCCCAGCATCGGCGGCTCCATCCCCATCGTCTTCTCCTACTTCTCGGAGTTCCTGGCACAGGAAAAGCGCGGGGAGCACCTGAGCTGGCTCTGCATGTTCTGGATGATCGGGGGCATCTATGCTTCTGCGATGGCCTGGGCCATCATCCCCCACTACGGTAGGAGCCCAGGGCTGGTGGCGCACGAGGGGGTGCACCGGGGCTCGGCCCCACCACCGTGTCCTGTCCCTGTCCAGGCTGGAGCTTCCAGATGGGCTCTGCGTACCAATTCCACAGCTGGAGGGTCTTCGTCCTCGTCTGCGCCTTCCCCTCGGTCTTTGCCATTGGGGCGCTCACCACGATGCCCGAGAGCCCACGCTTCTACCTGGAGGTGAGGGGCTGGGGGGGCGTGACTGCATTCTGGGGGAATCCCAAATGCATCAGGGACCTGGAGTGGAGGGTGGGGTGACCCAGGAAAGAACCCCCAGGTGGGGGATGGAAATGGGGGGGAACCCACACAATGCACCTGCAGAGCATCGAGCAGGGGGATGGKGGGGCCTGGRCWGGGAGATCCAGATGGGTGTTGGAGWGGGGTGGAATTAGGCAGGAGCTGGGCCCAAGTGGATGATGTCACCCAGCCATGGAGCCCAGGGGGATGGAGGGACCCTGAGGAGGTGAYGAAGGTGGTGGAGGGTTCCCTGAGTGGATGGCAGGACCTAGGYGGGTGGTGGAGCCCAGGCAAGGGCYGCTGATGGGGTGGTCGGGGTCCGGGTCTGGGCTGTCCTGGGGTGACCTGGCCCTGCCCTCACAGAATGGGAAGCATGATGAGGCCTGGATGGTGCTGAAGCAGGTCCACGACACCAACATGAGGGCCAAGGGCCACCCTGAGAGGGTCTTCTCGGTAAGAATCCCCCTAGGGCTGAGCCCTGGGGTCCCCAGCACCCCAGGCAAGAGTGGGGTGTCCCCCAGGAGCCAGGGCAGCGGTTCCCACCTCCGGGAAAAACACCACCGGGGGATCAGCGCTGCTGTAACAGGTGGGGAAATAGGCGCAAAGTGGGGTTCTGGTGCTTCCCGGTGTCTCCAAACTCTCCCCCCCGCAGGTCACCCACATCAAGACCATCAAGCGGGAGGACGAGCTCATTGAGATCCAGTCGGACACCGGGACGTGGTACCGGCGCTGGCTGGTCCGATGCCTCAACCTGTCCCAGCAGGTGAGGCCGGAGCTGCCCAGGGGTCCCTGTGCCCCCTGCGTCCCCCGCACTTTGTCACCTCCCCATCCGTGTCACCTCCCGTGTCCCTTCGCAGGTCTGGAGCAACTTCCAGCAGTGCTTCGCGCCTGAGTACCGGCGCGTGACCCTGATGATGATGGCAGTGTGGTTCACCATGTCCTTCAGGTGCTGCAGGGTGGGATTGGGACAGGACTGACAGCACTGGGCTGGGATGGACAGGATGGGATGGATGGGATGGGATGGGATGGGATGGGATGGGATGGGATGGGATGGGATGGGATGGGATGGGATGGGATGGGATGGGATGGGATGGGATTGGGATGGAGCTAGGCAGCACTGGACCAGGACTGGGAGCATTGGGACAGGACTGAGATGGAGCCTGGCAGTACGGGGTGGGATGAGATTAAATGAGTATCACTGGATAGCACAGACTGGCATTGGAAGATCAGGGCTGACCCTGGGAGCCCTGGGCTGGCACTGGGARCTCTGGGCCAGCACTGGGAGCCCCAGGTGTGTGGTGCCCGCTCACCCCTCTCTCCGCAGCTACTATGGGCTCACCGTGTGGTTTCCTGACATGATCAAGCACCTGCAGAGCATTGAGTACGCGTCACGCACAAAGCTCTTCACACGCGAGAAGGTTCGGCACTTCACCTTCAACTTCACCCTGGAGAACCAGGTGCACCGTGGTGGGGAGTATTTCAACGACAAGTGAGTRAGGGGAGGCTGTGCCTGGGGGTGCYGATCCTGGGATTGCTCAGCACAGGGCTGAGGGGCCTCGCTCCTGTCCCCCCACGCAGGTTTATTGGGCTGAAGATGAAGTCAGTGACGTTTGAGGACTCGCTCTTTGAGGAGTGTTATTTCGAGGACATCACCTCCAGCAACACCTTCTTTAAGAACTGCACCTTCATCTCCACTGTCTTCTACAACACAGGTGGGGGACAGGGGGTTTCTAGGTGGATGGAGGGGGTGATCCACCAGGGTGGTCCCCAGGGTATTGGTGGGGATGGGGGTGAGCCACCAGGTTGGAGGAGGGTGAGGAAAGTCCCCAGTGGGATGATGGTGGTGGAAATAATGTGACCCACCAGGGTGGTCCCCAAGAGGATGGTGGAGGTGTGATTTACCCACCAGATAGGAGGGATCAGAAAGGTCCCCAAGGAAACGGGGTGACCACATGGCCCCCTCTCCCCCCAGATCTCTTCGAGTACAAGTTCATCAACAGCCGAGTGGTGAACAGCACATTCCTGCACAACAAGGAGGGCTGCCAGCTGGACTTCAGCGACGACAATAATGCCTACATGATCTACTTCGTCAGCTTCCTGGGCACCCTGGCTGTGCTCCCCGGGAACATTGTGTCAGCCCTGCTCATGGACAAGATTGGCCGCCTGCGCATGCTGGGTGGGTAGGGGGACGGGTCCAGGGCAGCCTGGTTTACCTTCAGCAGGGGTGGGCTGGGGGGTCCTGGAGGTGCCTTCCACCCCAAACCAGGCTCTGCATCTTCTTGAGGCACCTCCCACCTGCGGGGTCACTCCACCACTATCACCTTCTGGGGACACCCACCCCATCACTATCACCTTCTGGGGACACCCACCCCATCACTGTCACCTTCTGGGGACACCCACCCCATCACTATCACCTTCTGGGGACACCCACCCCATCACTATCACCTTCTGGGGACACCCACCCCACCTCCATCACCCCTTTGGGAGCTTTCCTGATCCCCCCACTGCTCACCTCTATCTCTGCTGATTTCCTGGGGAACTCTCTGTCCCTCCTGATGGGTCACCCCCATCTCCCTCCCCCTTTGGGGTCTGTCCCAGCTCCTGTCTCAGTTTCCCTGTGCTCTGACGTGTCTCTGTGTCCCCCAGCTGGCTCCAGTGTCATGTCCTGCGTCAGCTGCTTCTTCCTGTCCTTTGGGAACAGCGAGTCTGCCATGATTGCACTGCTCTGCCTCTTTGGGGGGGTCAGCATTGCCTCCTGGAATGCGCTCGATGTGCTCACCGTGGAGCTGTACCCCTCCGACAAGAGGTGGGGGCCTGCAATGGAGCTTTTGGGTGCAAGGAGGGAGSTTTTGGGTGCTGGGTGGGAGGTTTCAATTACCAGGTAGGAGGTTCTGGGTGGGGTGGGAGGATTTGGGTGCTGAGTGCCAGGTGTGGAGGGTTTTGGATGCCAAGTGGAAGGTTTTGGGTGCTGGGGACAATATTTTGGGGGCCAGGTAGGAGGTTTTGGATGTCAGGTGGAAGAGTTTGGGCTCTGGGTGCCACCTATGGARTCCTGGGCGGGAAGTTTTGGATGCTGGGTGCCAGACCTGAGGTACCAACTGCTGGGTACAGGTTTTGGGGTGCTGAGGGCCAGGTGTGGGTTACCAGCTGCTCGGTACCTGTTTGTGGGTGCTGGCTGGCAGGCACCTGGGCTGCCGGCTACTCATTTTGGGGTGCTAAGATGCACATTTAAGGGTTTTGAGTTCCCATTTGAGGCTTCCAGGTGCCCATTTGAGGCCTCCAGGTGCCCATTTTGGGGTGCCAGGTGCCTGTTGGGGGCTGTGCCCTCTGCAGCTGCCCCCCAAGAATGGGTGCCCTCCCCTCCCTCTGGGGGTGCCTCCCCCCAACCCCAGCTCTCTCCATCCTCCTCCTCCCCAGGACGACAGCATTTGGGTTCCTGAACGCGCTGTGCAAGCTGGCAGCCGTGCTGGGCATCAGCATCTTCACGTCCTTTGTGGGCATCACCAAGGCCGTGCCCATCCTGTTCGCCTCGGCTGCGCTGGCCCTCGGCAGCTCCCTGGCCCTCAAACTGCCCGAGACACGGGGGCAGGTCCTGCAGTGATGGGGGGGCTGGGGGAAAGGGTCCCCTCTCCCCAGGGCCCCCCCCAAATCCAGCATTCCCCCCCCTCCTCGTGCCCTGGGATTAGTCGCGTTAGACACTGTGAAACGTCTTCTTGGAGCATTTGGGATCTTTTTCATTTGCACTTGCCCCCCCTTTCCCCCAAAACCTCCCCCACACCTCAAACTCCCCCTGACCCTTCAAACACTCGTTCTGATTCGCCAACTTCCCTCAACCTCCAATACCCCCCTCAGCCCCCCAATTTCTTTTCTTGGTGTCACCCCCTCTGTGAGTTGCTGCTCATTCCTGGGGAGCTGTGGGCTGGGATTTAGGGGGCCCCTGGCATCAAGGGGGGATGACACAGGCCCCCTGCACCCCCATTTCTCTGTGCATCCCCCAAATCCCTGCTGAGCCGAGGAGGAGGAGGAGGATGAAGCGTCTGGGTGTCAGGGCCCCCTGTGCCTGTTTCCCCATCCCTGCGGAGTCTCCAAAACCCCCACGGATTTGGGGGGGCACATGGGGTGGCCATTTGGGGTGAAAGAGCCCTTGGAGTGCCTCAGCAATGCCTGGGGGGGGCACAGGATATTGGGGTACAGGTCTCCTTGGGCTGCCTGATAATTTTAGGGTGGCCTCCCCTTAAAGCACATGCCTCCCTTCCCCCAGGATGCCCCCAGTTTGGGGTGTCTGACTTTCAGGCTGCAAAGCACAGCCCCCCCGAGCCACAGCCCAAATCCTTGGTCTCATTTGGGGTGCAGCGGGGGGGGAACCCCAAAACTGCCAGTTCGTGATTTTTAWCTGATTTTTAAAGGATTTTCCCTATTACAGGGAGGCTGGTGTGGGTGAGGGGGGGCACGGTGGGCTCCCTGCACCCTCTTTTTCTCCTCCCAGCCCTTTCCCTCCCTGCATCCCCATGTCCCTCCCATGCCCCCTTTTCCTTCCCCCAGCCCAAAACCACCAGCGGTTTGCAAAGCACAAACAGCCCCTACCCCCCAAACAATCGGGGTACAAGGGGTCCCCAGTGCTGAGCCCTCCCTAAAAGAAAGGGGTTCAGGGGGTCCCAGTGCTGTGCCCCCTCAAAACATGGGGTTTGTGGGGGTCCCCCATGCTCTGCCCCACCACCCGCCCAGCCCCACTGGGCCAGCAGGGTTGGTCAGAGTCCCCCAGGAGCCCCCCTGCCCCAGGGCAGCCCCCTCCCATTCCAAGCAGCCCCTGTGTGCTTTGTCCCCCCCTCGGTGTAGCTGGTCTTTGGGGCCCCCCTGGCCCCCCTGTAGCTCTGTCGTGCTGTGCTGTAGTTTCAGGTGTTTGTAAATTAATTAAAATGGAAAAAACATCCCAAAAAAGCACAAAATTACCCAATTACCGCCCCCCAAAAAGAGTTCGCCAGACTCAGCTGCCCACAGAACACATTTATTTGGATTGATTCAGAAATTAAATGGGGGGGATACCCCAAAAATCCCACCCCAGGGTGGGAGTAGAGGGTGGTTGGGGAGGTCCAGGCTGGTGGCGGGGTCGGGGCTGAGCATGATGGTGGGGGGAGGTGTCACCCCATTAATTCTGCCCCATCCCAGCTTCAGGCTCCATCTGCTTTGCTGACACCAAGSTGGGGGTCCCGGGAGTCTCCTGCTGTCCCTGGGGGCTTTCCTGGGCCGTCACTGCCGCCCCGGTGCCTCCCCCTTCCCCTCGGCGCCGCTTGGAGCCCCCGAGGCAGGGGGGCGCGGGCGGGGCGCGGGGGTCGCGCTGCCACTGCTCGGGGCTGCGGGCGATGATCTGCAGGGCGTGCAGGGGCCCCGCCAGCTCCTCCCGCAGCGCTTCGTGCACCAGCCGGTGCCGCTGCACCGGGGGGAGCCCCGCGAAGCGCCCGCTCACCACCAGCACCCCGAAATGACTCTCGACGCCGGGGGGGCCCCCGTGGAGGGGAGAGTCGTCCCGCACCTCCAGGTGCGTGGGCTGCAGAGCCGCCGTCAGCTTGGCGCGGATGGTGCGGGCCAGGGGTCCCCCCGCGCCCCCCATGGCCCTCCCGGCGGCCGCCAGGACGGGAC
>NW_026624097.1:53834-62558 GCF_030028575.1 Malurus melanocephalus | reverse complement strand
CGGGTCTCTCCCCGGTTCTCGGGTCTCTCCCCGGTTCTCGGATCTCTCCCCGGTTCTCGGGTCTCTCCCCGGTTCTCACCCCCGCGCTCCCCGCGCTGTCCCGGCCGCCGTCACGTGATACCGGCGGAGCCACGTCACGTGACAATCCGCCCAATCGCCGCCGCGGAGCAGCAGGCCACGCCCCCACGCACCGATGCCACGCCCCCTCACTGAACCCGCCCACTTTTCCCTTATATGGCGTTTGTGGGCGTGGCCGGAAGCGTCGGGGCGGAGCCACGCGTGCGTGGGGAGACGCGGGGGTTCGGGGGGCGCTCGGGAGAACACGGGGGACCCGGCGGGAAAATAGGGAGTGACGGAGCGGGAATAGGAGGGGACACGGGGGGCACAGGGAGGGACACAGGAGAGAACATGGAGGGGGAACTGGGGGGACGGTGACGAACGGGACCCACGGACACGCGTGTGCAACGCTCACACCCAGAGAATCGTGCCCCTGCCCCAGCCCGACCTCGCCGCAGCCTCCAAGGCAGAAGAATGAACTGTTCTGCTCCTCCACGCGCTGTCGTTCCCCCGCTCTCCGGCGCCGCCGCGCTCCCGGTCCCTCTCTTGGAGCCCTGCCCAGCCCGGGGGGCCCTTCCCGGGGGTTCCTTCCCTTTTCCCSGCTGTTTTTTCCCCTTCCCTGGACTCCCTTCATCCCTTCATCCCAGATTCCCCTTCTTCCTCCCCGGACTGACACCTCCGTAGTGGGGCTCCTTTCCCATCCTTCCATCCCGGCTGCTCCTCTCCAACCCGGCTTCCTCTTCTCCATCCCGGTGTTCCCTTCTGCAACCTTGGACTCCCTTAACATCCGCTCCGGGGGTCCTTTCCCATCCCTCCATCCCCGGATCCCCCTTCTGCATCCCCGGACTGTCACCTCCATCCTGAATTCCCTCCACATCCTTTCCCATCTCTCCATCCTGAATTCCCTCTCCATCCCGTCTCCGGGGGTACGCTCTCCGCCCACCCCTCTCCCCATGGCCCTGGCAGCAGAGCCGTGGCCGGAGCCTCCTCTCCTTCCTCCTCCTCCTCCTCCTCCTCCTCCTCCTCCCGCTGCTACCGGCGCGGAGCATTGCCAGGTGCGCGGGGAACGGGCGAGCGGGCGGCATTACGGGCAGGTGACGTGCGAGGGCTGCAAGAGCTTCTTCAAGGAAGCTCCACCTGCTCCCGCATATTTTTAGCCTCCGGCTGCCCAGCTCCAGAGCAGGTGCTTGGGGATGGGGTTTATCCATCATGGTATAAACCATGGCGTTTATCCACGTGCYGGTATCCTGGGAGCGGCTCAGAGTGCTGAGATCCTCTGGGATTTTGGTTGCATCTTTGAGCCAGGTGGTTCCTTCCCCCACCCTCTCAAGGTCTTCTCTTTCCAGGTGTTGGAATAAGATATCTGGTTCTCCCAACATCTGTCCCACTGCAGGACCTCCCAAGCTCTCCCAAGAGAAGGAGAGGGAAAGCTCTGGAACGGAGAATACCGAAGGAAAAGTGTCACTGGATACCACTCTTATCTCTGTGGGTTTTCCCATCTCTCTGCTCACGGAGCCAGAAGGAGAGTGCTCACTTGCTGGGGTGCACACTGCTAGCTGCTGCTGGAATGGGAGTCTCCTCAGATTTTCAGCAGCACTTTGTATTCCCAACCTGCTTGTTTCTCCCAGAGCCTGAAGAAACCGCAGGATAAGCAGCTCTGTGTGGTCCATCCTTGACTCCATGTCCACCTCATCCACCACTTGTGCATGCAGTTGGGAAGTCTTGGCTCTCCCTGTCTTCTCCCTTCCCCTCCCCACTGGAATTTGCCTTTTGGGATCAAAAATCCCACTGGCTATTTTTAAAGTGCTGTTGGAGCCCACTCGGCTCCCGCTCCCAGTGACAGATCAGGCTGTCAGAATCTTCAGCTGTTTTTTGCTCCCTCTGCTCCAAGCCTGGGTGGCAACAGCCGGGATTCCCTGCTTGTTCCCACCCGGAGCCAGACCCAGGCCAAGGACCAGGATTTGCCTCTGGAGGGTCTAGGGGGATTTGGTACCCATCCTGTGGCATTTGTCGGGGTAAGTGGAGTGCTGGGATCCTTGGCAGAGGTGTGGGGATGGAGGGATGGGATTTATGCCAAGCATGGCATGGAAGAAAGAATGCATCCTTTGGGATTGACTGTGCACATGGTCTATCCTGGAAAGAAGTGGGATCCACTCTTCCAAATTTGCCAAACTGGCAAAGTTTTTTCCCAAATACTTCTCTTCCTGCCCCAATCCCACTGCTCTAGCTCTCCTGGGCTCAGGTGGGCACGGGGCTTTGCTCCCTGCAGGGCAGAGCTACGTTTGGGAAACAGCAGAAACTTGGTTTAGGAGGCAGGAGGCAGAAGGCTTTCCTGAGAGTGTTCCCAAAGGGATTTGTGGGTGCTAGAATGCTGAGGGACCAACTTCCCATCCCTGTCCCCCTCCATGGCCTCTGGAATGGACCTGGAAAATCCTGGTGTGGACATTTCTGACCATTTCTCCTCCCTGCAGGTAACAGGGGCTGATGCAGCTACTTCCTGTACCTGTGCATGTGGGATTTCATGAATGCAGCCAGCATGGTCTGGCAGTCATCGATCCCTGGGGACATTGGCCACCAATCCCTGGGGACACCGGTCATTGATCCCTGGGGACATTGGCCAGCTTTGGCCTCTGCCTTGTCTGTGTTCAGGACTTGGCTGTGCCCCAGGAGGGGAAGATGTGAGAGAAAACGCTGGAAAAGCATTCCCTGTCAGGAAACATCCTGTTCCTTACTGGATACATCCCACAGGGAAAAGCATGGTGCTTTTACACAGGAACTCGCTCCTGGGAGTGCAGGCAGGGAGTTTCTAAGGACAAAAACTCATGGAGCTCTAGAGAAGCTCCCATGGGTGATGTGACCCCACGGTCCCCAAGGTTTTGAGGCTCCCACCTCCTCCTGGGGCTCCTGTGCCCCACCTTCTCTGCACTCCGGCTGTTGTCGCCGGCTGGATCAGAGCCTGGCTAAATTTAGGAGGATCGATTTCAACGCCCGCCTCTGCCCTGCAGGGGAAAGGACGGAGCAAAGGTAGCCAGGSACAAAGAGCCACGGGGGGCTCCAGTCCCTGCCTCTGGACAGGCCTCCAGAACCCCAGATTTTATCCGTCTGCAAGGCCATGGATGAACCCAGGGAGGCTGGAATTTTCCCGGGTCATCCTATGGGTCTCTCTGGCTGTCACTTGGGACAGAGCTTGTGACAAGGACACCCATGTGTCCCACAGGGAAGGAGCTCCCTGCGCTGGGAGCCAGATCGTTTCCTGAGGAGGCTGATACAGGTGAGTGGGGCAGTGGGAAAGCAGGAATGAGGGTCCAATGACATCGCTGGCACCCAGGCGYGCCTCAGGCTCTGATCCCACATGTGGTGTCCCCAAACTGAGGGAAAAGTGGAGTGCTGAACATCAACACTGAGGAAACATCTCAAGGTGTGCCAGGGGAGGTTTAGGTTGAATATCAGAGAAAATTTCCTAATAAAAAGGGTGATCAGGCCTTGGCACAGGCTGCCCAGGGCACTGGTGGAGTCATCCTTGGAAGTGTTCAGGCCATGTGGATGTGCCACTTGGGGACAAGTGGTGGCCTAGTAAGTGCCGGGTTGGACTCACTGGTGGCTGCAGGGACCCTCTTCATCCCATCTGCCAGTCTCTCTCCAATCCCAACTCTGCTTCCAGGGGAGCTGCCGAATGAAGCTGGGAGCTGCTGGTGGGTGAGAGATCTCCCAGGCTCCGCATGGATGGGAATGGGGAAACCTGCCCGCAGTAGGAGCCTGGGGCAGCTGGAAAACTCCAGCCTCTTCCTCCAAGCTGTCCTGCTCCTTCTCCTCTGCAGGCATGGTAAGGATTCACATGGGCAGAGCTGTTTCCTGGAAAAATCAGGAAACAAAGCATTTTCCAGGAAGAAACTCCATGGGAATCTAGAGCAGGCTAGATGGTGGGAGGGGGTGGGAGGAGAGGCTCCCCTTCCCCACCCCATCCCCTCTCCCAGCTGTCCCGTCTTTCCCAGTCTCTTCCCAGTGCAAGATCCTTCGCTGCAACTCCGAGTACGTGGCGGCAACGCTGCACCTGCGCGGTCCYGGCCGCGGCGCCGCGTTCTGCACCGCGCTCCGCTCCTACTCSCTGTGCACCCGMCGCACCGCTCGCACCTGCCGCGGAGACCTGGCCTTCCACTCTGCCGTGCATGGCATCGAGGACCTCATGATCCAGAACAACTGCTCCAAGGAGGGGCCCACAGCCCCGGCCCGGCCCCGGCCCCCGGCCCCCAATCCCCAGGGTTTTGAGTCGCTTGACATCTGTGATTACGAGCGGAGCTTCCTCTACAAGCACGGCCGCCCCCCTGGCTTCCAGCACTGCGCTGCCTTCGGGGACCCCCACATCCGCACCTTCCACGATGACTTCCACACGTGCCGGGTAGAGGGCTCCTGGCCACTCTTGGACAATGACTACCTGTTTGTGCAAGCCACCAGTTCACCAGTGGCCAAGGGGTCCAACGCAACAGTCACCAGCAAGGTAACACTGGTGCACAGGTTAGGCAGCAAATCCAGAGTCAAGGCACCTCCTACGCTTCCCAAAATCCCTGGAACCTTTTCAGCGAAACCCAGGGGGGGTGAGGAAGGAGGGAGAACAGGAGTGAAGGTTGTTGAAAGCACCCTCAAACACTCCTGTTGCTGCCAGGTGACTGTGCATTCCATGGGGTATCTGGAGGAATCTTGCTGGATTTGGCTCCATCTGAGTTTTCCATTGCTTAAATGGTATTTAAAAGGAAAGAAGGAAAGATTGTTGTTATCCAAAAAGGACTGTTGGAGGAATGGTGGAATGGTTTGGGGATGGATAGGTGGGGTGGAACCTGCATCCCGGGATATCCTGAGCACCTGGGATGGGGACATGGCAACCACGCTCATCTCCCTCCCACCCTGCTCCCCACAGCTCACCATCATATTCAAGAACATGAAGGAATGCATTGACCAGAAGGTCTACCAGGCCGAGCTGGACAACGTCCCGGCAGCCTTCCAGGACGGCTCAGTGAACGGGGGCRCGCGTCCGGGCGGGAGCAGCCTGCTGATCTGGGAGCGCAGCCCCGGCCGGCACGTGGAGATCCGCGCTGACTACATTGGCACCACCATCGCTGTGCGCCAGGCTGGCCGCCAGCTCTCCTTCTCCATTCGTGCTGCCGAGGAGGTGGCCCGGGCCTTCTCAGAGGAACAGGACCTGCAGCTGTGCGTGGGGGGCTGCCCCCACAGCCAGCGCCTGTCCCGCAGCCCCCGTGGGCACGGCCGTGTCCCTGCAGAGACAGCACGGGCACTCTGCCGGGAGATGCTGCCCGTGGAGGATGTCTACTTCCAGTCGTGTGTCTTCGATGTGGTGACCTCGGGGGACGCCAACTTCACCATGGCAGCACACGGGGCACTGGAGGATGCCCGGCTCTTCCTGCCCGATGCCGAGAAGCTCCACATCTTCCAGGCCGGGGGAGGCTGCCCGCTCCTCTCTCCATCCCTCCTCCTCCTCCTTCTCCCCTGTGGACTCTGGGCTGTTTTGTTGCACTTTTAACCTCTACCTGCTCTGTGGGAAACCCATGAGAGCTGCTGGCTCCAAATCTATGGCTGCAGCCGGGAAAGGTGCCTCACCTTGGAGGAGGTGTCTCCACAGCCATAAGGAATCAGAGACCCTGGAGAGGGTCATAAGGAGAGGGGAGAGATGAAGAGACCTGGTTTGCACCCACTGGTCTCACACAGATGGTGCAACTGTTCCCAGCTCCTCTCCTCAAGGCAGATGCAAATCTTTCTGTTCCATTCTGACGTGTTCCTTTTTTCCCTAAGGATGTGACATTGCAGTGCATCAAAGAAAAATAAACCCTCTGGGGCCCTCTGTCCCTCGGACCGTTTTCATGACTCACTTTCCACCTCTTTCCTGGTTTTAATCCAGAGAAATTCAACTCAGGAACCCTATAGATTCAGAAATAATGGACTCAAAGCCCAAAGCTCAAATTTTAGCAGTAAGAAATGGTTTCTAATGGATTTGGGGCCCTTCACTCATTTGCTCCCAAAGCAGAGCAAGGCCACAAATTTGTTTTGGGAGCGTTGTGACCAAAAGAGTGACTTTTGAGTAGAACTCAGCCGGTTTTCTCCATATGCTCCTCTTCCTGGATAAATAACAGGTCAATCTCCAGCAGTGGGAGCTGTGGAGCTTCACGCCTCCTATTTCCCAGGCCACTGTTGCTATTTTTCCTTGTTTTCTTGGCACCTGTTGCGGACTCAATTTAGCTGGGTCTGGACTTGGGACCAGTGTCATGTTTCAGGGAGGACAAAACAACCCTTGGGAATTCTCTCCCTTGGGCCGAGATTCTCTGTCACTGCTCAAATCCAACCCAAACTGGAGCCTTCACTTGGAAAATAGAATTTATCGTGGCAAAGAGCCAGCTGGGCACACAGATGGGCAGGCTATTGCCCCATGGAAGGTGTAGAACTGCAGAGGGGAGGGCAAATTTCACATATTTCAGAGGACTTCAGTAAAGCAGATGGAGTTCTACAGGAGAAATTTTTTCCCACAGGGAAGACTTTATTTATAATAAAGTATTAAAAACTTGGCCATCCCTGTCCTACAGAATTGCAGGAAGGGCTTGCTGAGATGGGGGAAAGGGAATTACAGGCCCTCCAGGCATGGAGGCTCTATCAWGGGAGGTTCTATAATTCATGTTTCAATACATCCATGGGGTTTTCTCTCTATTTATTCTTTAAGGCCAAGAGCCCAAAGAGTAAATATGAAAATATTTCATAGATATCATGGCAAATTCCCCATTGAAGGGGCACTCGGATCACACAGTGACAAGTGGGAGACCTGCTCCTTGTCTTTTACCGTGCTCCCAGTAATCCCTGATGGGTTTGACATTAAAGGGGTCTATTTTTGAGTCCCCGTTTTCTGTCATCTGTCTCTCCATGTCCTTGAGCAGCAGTAGTAGGTGAGTATAATAATATCTTCTTCYTCCCCTGCTCCTTTACTCCAGAGCTTTGAGTGGATGAAAGGAAGCAGGAATGAGGAAAGGAAAGCAAGCTGCTTCCTGATGTGCTTCATGTGTTCCTGTGGGGAGAAAAACATCTGGGGATGAATAAAATCCTCTGTGGGGGATAAAATCCTTTTTATCCTTTTAAAATTTTCTGCAGGAGAAAGCCCTGTTTGGGGACAAAACTCTCCATTCGGATAAAATCCTCTGTAGGGATAAAATTGTCAGGGCTCATGGTGCTGGAGCTCCTGGTAGAAATGGGATTGATTTGATGATGCAGAACCTAATAGTTCTTTGGTTGTTGGCCAGTGGAGCCAATTAACAAGAATTTCGRAAAGGAAGGCTCCCAATGGAACTGGACTTTCTCTCCTCCTGAACAGCCCACCATCTGCACCACCAGCACTGGGGCCTGGCGCCTTCCTTGCCAATCCTTCTTCAGGAGCTCACCTCTGAAATTTAGAGCCCAGTTCCCAAACTGAAAATGTTCGGGTATTCTGGTGACCTGCCCCTGATTTGGAGAGCTCTGGTTCCAGGTTTGAGGCTCGGTAGATCCACCTGCCCCAGTCACACCAGGAGCTGCCCAACACAGACGTGTCTGACAGCTGGATTACAACAACAGCTGTTGCTGATRAATTACAGATTCATTAAGGTTGGAGAATCTTCTGAGACTGTTAATCATTAACTGTCCCACAGCGCTGCCAAGGCCACCACTGACCCATGGCCCCAGGTACCACATCCACTTGTTTTTGAACACATCCAGAATGGTGCCTCCACCATTGCTCTGTTCCAATGCCTGACCTCCCTACCCAAAACCACGTTTTCCCAAACATCCAACCTAAACTAAACCTTCCCTTGAGGCCTCTTCCTCGGGTCCTGCCCCTTGGGAGAAGACCCTGATGCCCCTGGCTCCAACCACCCACACTGGGCAGCTGGATGCTCAACCAGCCAAAGTGGGCTCCTGTCAGAGCTCGACGGAGTGGCTGAGGTGTTTTTGAGCAGGTGACATCCTCCAGGCAGGGAAAGGGTTGATCCAAAGTCTGCTGACGTCAATGGAAACACGCTTGTTGACATCAACAACTTGGATTGGTGCCGATGTTCTGCTCCCTTTTTTGGGCTGGGGGAAAGGTCTGTACCCTGCCTCAGCACGGCTCTACCAAGTCTCATGTCTCCCTTGTGCAGAGGAGGAGCAGAGTGGAACAATTTGGGAATGGGCCAGGCCCATCCCATGCTTGGCACGTTCCCCCCACTTAACTGAACCCCTGCCTGGCTACAGCTCGGGTTTGAGCCTCTGCAGAGTGTCCAGAGGAGGTGGTGTCCCTGTGACAGAAGGGATGGTGGCTTTTTGTGACAGAGGGAGGTGGTGGCCCTGTGGCAGAGGGAGACAGTGCATCTGTGACAGCGGGAGATAGTGGCCCTGTGACAGCAGGAGGCAGTGGGTCTGTGACCTGCTGTGACACCCCAATACCTGCCCTGATCAGARCCAGGCCTGCAGCCCCCCGGGTGGCCCAGGTTACCTTGTCTAGAAAGCAAAGGAATAAGGAAATTTTTCTCCTTTTCAGCAGCCAAGGCTGCTCCAAGGCTGTGAGTGAGAGCTGGGGAATCCAGCCTGGGGAAGAGAAGGCTCCAGGGAGAACTGGCTGGGTGGATGGATGGATGGATGGATGGATGGATGGATGGATGGATG
>NW_026624097.1:46152-53449 GCF_030028575.1 Malurus melanocephalus | reverse complement strand
TGGATGGATGGATAATTCTCTGCCATTCCTGGGAAAGCCTCTAGATGTCCACAGAACCCAGCACATGGGAAGGACTCAGGCACAGCGAGAGCTCCAGAGTGCCAGGATGTCCATCCTCACCCCAAACAACAAGGAATCACAGAATTCCAGACTGGTTTTGGGTGGAAATGATCCTAAAGATCATCTTGTACATGGCAGGCCCACCTTCCTGAGACCAGACGGCTCCAAGTCCCACTTCTCTTCCCCAGGACTGAAACGCCAAGCTCGTGCTTGGTGCCTCAGAACAGCTCTGGCTGCTGAAAAGGAGGAAAAGATTCCATATTCCTCTGCTGTCTGAGGGGCTCTGAGGGCTCTACCAGGAGCTGGGGGAAGTCCCTCTCTCCCAGCTCGAGTGGAGCTGATGTCACTGCCTCTTCCTGCCAGAGCAGATGACAAACACGGGACTTTCCAGACCTAAGATCTGAATTCCTCCTTGTTTATGGATGGCTGAGCTCTTCTGAAGCCTTATCTCCCCTCTCCCTGCTCCAAAAACACCGTCTGGGCAGAAAACAGGGGAAGAAATTCCACCTTCATGAAGAACTGCCAGGCASGGGGAGCTTCCACATCCCAATCCCCAGCCGGAGTTGGAAAAGGGGRACTTCAGGGGGAAAATTCTCCTGTGCAAGTCATGAGAGGACTTGTCCTGGCTCAGGGAAGGGGAATGGGGGATCCTGAGCCCTGTCCCCAGAGAATCTCAAACATGGGGGTTAAAAGTCTCTGCTGGGGACAAAACAGCAAACAAAGAGAGTTTTTGGGGATCCTCAGTGGGGGTCTGCCCTGGGAGGTGTCCAGGCAGTTCCTAGATGATCTCTGAGAAGTATCAAAATTCTGTTCCTGGCGATCCTCCATAGCTGAGCATTCTTTGCCTCCAGCCAGGCACTAGAGTCCTTCCCTTCCACCCCCAAACCACTGCTGGGATTTAGGAAGTGACCCGGGCCTGCTCTGGAGCCTCCACTCTTGAAAATCCTGGCTGTGGGACCTTCCAGGACCCACCCCCATCCCATAGTCCCTTGTTTTCCAGCTGGGCTCTATTCCCAAATGTTCCCTGCACACAAACAACCAGAGGAAATGCCTTTTCCGCCCCGCTCCCAACCACATACTCGGGACACTTTGTCCCCATGCTCAGACCATTGTGGATCCCTTCCCGGCCCTCTCTCCCCCCTCCCAGCATGGAATATGCTGGAAAGGACCATATAAGGTGAGAAACACAGAGCACACAGCCTGTAGAAGCTGTGGAGCTGCYGGCACCCTCTGGCTTCCCAGTGATCCATGCTGGATACTGCTTGTCCGACAGCAGGGACAAAGGCCAGGCTGTCACAGGAGCAACGTGGCTTCTCCTGGCAACCAATCCTGATAACCTGGAGCAGAAAAACATGGATCTTATCAGCACCAGGAGCTGTGCTGGCAAAAACAAGTCTGTGCCATGCCCAATTCCTTCCCCGGGACCCACCCAGAGCCCAGTGAGTCACCTCAGGGCCTGGTTTCTCGCTCCGTGGCTTTGCAAGTGGGTTATTCCGGAGGTAAGCATTAGTCACACTGTCCTGGCCATCCCTCGCCCCTGGCCAGGAATTCTTGGAGAAGCAATGGACCCAGCCACTCTCCCCATCCATCCACCTTCAGCAGTGGAAATGAGGGTAGGGGATTCTGTGAGCAGCATTATCCTACGGGAGAGCAGCTGGGAGGGGGATGAATGCCTTAAATAACAGTTTAGTGGGATCAGGAGGTTGTCCTTGCCCAGAACTCTTGGTGGTTTCTCTCCTGATTTCCTTGATTTTGAAGATTTGACACTAGGAAAGTTTGCTTTTTTCAAGCGAAAATCTCCCAGTGTTCCTGATCCTCCAGATCCATTCAGGAGTGCTGCTGCTGTGAGAATGCTTCCTGGAGCAAGTCTGACTCCGAGGGAATTCCGGCAGCAGGGAATGGAGAGGGATTGCCATCGGATAGAGGTTAGGGGGGGAAAGGGCAGCACTGATTGACAGGAATTTAGAGAGGATTCAGGTTGTAGAACATGCCTTGGAGCATATCCTTGACAAGTTCCTTGGCATGGGGCTCCAAGGCCCTTTGGCTTTGCTGGAATGTGTCTAAGCAGCCCTAGGCTGGGGATGGTTTCCTCGGAAAGACACACACCGATGGGAACTGGAGAGGGAGAGCATAAACACGGCTCTGACGGAAATGCCAGCACATATCTAAGGGCTCAAATATCCCAGGGCAGAGATGGCTGGAAAAAACTCCCCAACTTTCACCAAATTAGAGCAAGTCCCAAATTCTCCATTAATCCATCATCTTTTTCCTAATGGGAGACAATGGAGACCAGAGGAAAAAAAGGTGCAATTCCTCCATTCTGCACTGAACCAAGGAATTCCCTCTCAAGGTGGAATTCTGTCCTGTGGTTTGGCAGGAGAACAGTTTATGCCCCACGCTTTATCCTGCACTTTATCGGTTTATATGATCAGGTGTGAATTAACTCCAGGGGAAAGAAGCAGTGGAAGGGCAGGAAAAGTGCCAGGAACACTCAGACAAACAACCTCTGAAGGACAACTCCCAACAAAAACACCTCCCTGTTCCTTTTTGGGGTGGGGACCACTGGGAGCCCCCCATTTCCATTCCTTCAGTGCCATGTGGCTCCATGAGCATTGTTCTCCTGTTTCCTCTGCTCCCAACATTTTCCTGAGTTGGGAAAGCCTGAAGGGCTGGGAAAAGAAGAGGAAAGTGACAGTGCCTGTTCTGGAGTAATGCTGATCCAAGGAGTGAAATCTGAGGATATCTTGAAAGCCAAAGTCTCTGGGCAGGGTTGAGGGGAAGGCAAAATGCTGTCCCACTCCCCACATCCCAGCTGGAAGACAGGGTCACGGTTTACGGAAGGGACGGGAGTGCTTGCTGCACCTTGGATCAATGTTTGGGAGGGATATTCTGGGGAAAAAGGAGTGGGCAGAGTCCCCAAAACAGAATGGGAAGCAGTAGAGATGGTGGAAACACACCCACAAACACCGCCCCTCAGGGCCCGGCCCGGGCGCTCCCAGTTCGYCCCGTCCCAAACTGGGGCCCGCACCCCCATCCACCCTTTGCCTGAGAACATGACATCCTGTTCCGCGCTCGCCATTGGCCACAGCCGCCTCCCGTCCTCGCTTCYCATTGGTCTTCTGAGCTGTCACTCAGCCTCGGTCCGTCYCCGCCCCATTGAACACGCGCGGCTTTCCTTCACACGCTGTCCACGCTCCGCAGCCGCCGCTCTGATTGGTCGGCGCGGCTGTAAACAAGGCGGTGGCGGCCAATAGGCGCGCTGATCACGCGAGCAGCACGCCTGGCCACGCGCCCTCGGCGTGGCGCTCCCGGCAGCAACAGGCGCGGGCGGGGGTGGGCGGGGTTCCCGAGCCTATAAAAGGCAGCGGCGCCAGCAGCGCTCGCAGATCGCTGAGGTTGCAGGGTTTGGTGGTGTCGAGCGGGCTGCGACGAGTGCCTAGCGCCTCAAAASAAAGCGTTCGGTCGCATTTTTGCTCTGGATTCGCCTGGTTCGGGCGGTTTTTGTTGCTCCAAGGGTGTAAAGCCCCGCAGCCGTTGCTCTGTGCGTTCCCGTGGKGCCCCAGCCATGGTAATGTTCAAGAAGGTGAAGAGCTTCATGGTGGCCTTCAGCGAGCCCGACAAAGTCTACTGCAGCGGGGACAAGGTGGCTGGGCGTGTGCTGGTGGAGGTGGCTGAGGTGACCCGTGTCAGTGCCGTCAAGGTGTTGGCATGTGGTGTGGCCAGGGTGACCTGGGCCAAGGGTCCGGCGCAGTGCCGGCAGGAGATGGAGTACCTGCGCTTCGAGGACGTGCTGGCRCTTGAGGAGCAGCCCACAGGTGAGTCCACGGGGCTGGAGGGAGGGCAAGGGTTGCTTTAAACACTAGTTCATAATCCCAACCTAGCTCTGACCTAGGGCTTTGCCACATAGGGGGTGTGGTGGGTCCCAGCGGAGACCCTTGATCCTCAGCACGCAGTTGATGTTGTATCTGGAGTCTGGAAAGATGACCAGATCCAGCAAAACATACGAACAGTGGGAGGTTTGGCCAAATCAAGTCGAAGTTTTGGAGCTAAGGGGCAAAATCAGAGCCTGGGGTGCTCCTGTGATGTGTTTTGACACCACAGGGGTTAGTAGCATTGGTGGTACAGTCAGGGAGGGGCACAGAATCACACCCTGGGGCTGGATTGGGGAGATAAGGGGGACCTGGAGGTGGGTGGAGCCAATGGGACATTGTGTTCTGCCCCAGGGGCTTGAGGTGAAGAGAGCAGCATGGAGAGAGCATGGGGTTTCTATGTGGGTTCCGGTGTTACCCAATGCCCCCAGAACTGAGGATCACCCTGGAGTYCCATCTAATGTTTTCCTCCCGTTCTGTCCCGCAGATGAGGATGGCTCCGTCATCCTGAGACCTGGGAACAAGTATGAGTACAAATTCGGCTTCGAGCTGCCCCAAGGGTGAGTATGAGGCAGCAGTGGGTGGAATTAAATTGGAAAATCCATGTTTTGGCTCTGGCGTGACCTCCTGCATGTCTGTAGGCCACTGGGCACCACGTTCAAGGGGAAGTATGGCTCTGTGGATTACTGGGTGAAGGCGTCTCTGGAGCGTCCAGCCTGCCCCATACAGCAGGTCAAGAAACGCTTCGAGGTGATGGATCCTGTGGATGTGAACACCCCAGAATTGCTGGTGAGTCCTAAGTGCTGCAAAGGCTTGGGAGAAAAGCCCTTGGGGAGGGTCAGCCCAACTCTGTGGCATCCAGGTGTCTTTAATCAGCTCTGGGCTGAGTGGGATTAAGAGTGGGATTAAGGAGTTCTGGATGATTCCAGAAATTGACCCTGGGTGGGGTGCGTTGGGTYCTGTACTCCAGGGGAGTTGGAGGGTTGGTTGCAAAAAGGGCAGGAAGGGAGGAGGGTGGGAAGGATGGGGTGGGGCTTGCATGTGACCATTCCTTCTCTCTGCAGTCTCCAGTTGCAGCCAAGAAGGAGAAGAAAGTGTCGTGTATGTTCATCCCAGATGGACGCGTGTCTGTCAGCGCCCAAATTGATAGGAAGGGCTTCTGTGAAGGTGAGGATTGTTGGGAAGAGGGAACTGGTCTGGTAGGGGGGAATCAATAAGGAAACACCTGACATCTCGAACGATCCTTCCCTTGGCAGGTGACGAGATCTGTATCAACGCAGACTTTGAAAACACCTGCTCACGCATCGTGGTGCCCAAGGCAGCCATTGTGGCCAAGCACACATACCTGGCCAATGGTCAGACCAAGGTCTTCTCCCAGAAACTGTCCTGCGTTCGTGGCAATCACATCATCTCYGGGACCTCTGAGTCCTGGCGTGGCAAAACCATCCGTGTGCGGAAGCTCAAACCCTCTATCCTGGGCTGCAACATCCTGCGTGTGGAGTATTTCCTGCAGGTGAGCAGGGGTTCCCCTCATCTTCCTTATCCTCCTCCACATCTTCCTCCTTACCATGGGGATGTTCATCCTGTCGCAACACCCCTAAATCCTGGCTCTCCTCCTGCAGATATACGTCAGTGTCCCGGGCTCCAAGAAAATCATCCTGGAGCTGCCGCTGGTTATTGGGAGCCGCTCAGGCATCGGGAGCCGCAGCTCCAGCATGGCCAGTCAGACAAGTTCGGAGATGAGCTGGGTGGACCTGAATCTCCCGGATGCTCCAGAGGGTGAGTAGAGTGGGATGAGGTGGGATCACAGTGTGGGGACCTCTTCAGGGGCTTGCGGGCCACGCACAAATGAGCTCACTAATCCCTCCGTGCATCCCCACAGCTCCCCCGTGCTACCTGGACATTGTTCCTGAGGATCACCGGCTGGAAAGCCCCACCACGCCACTCCTGGATGATCCGGATGGATTTGACAGCCCCATCTTCATGTACGCGCCCGAGTTCAAGTTCATGCCGCCCCCCACCTACACGGAGGTGAGCTCAGCACCGGCACGGGATGGGCCAGGTGGATCTGGGGTCACCTGCCTGGRTCCCTCACCTGCTTCCTGCTCCGTCGCCCAGGTGGATCCCTGCGTTGCCAACAACAATGTCCAGTGAGCGCTGCACTTGGTGGGTTGCTCCTGCTTTTCTGGACTCAGCTCCATGTGCCACACACCTGCAACATGTCTGGCCCCACACACCTGGAGTCGAAGTGCTCCCGAGGAACTGCCACATTCCTGAGGAACTGCTGCATTCTCGAGGAACCACTGTTCCAGAGCCATCCCGGGCACCAGAATCTTGTGGAAAACCCGGCAAAGAGCCCTCACAGACTGGGGGGAGGCAAGATGGATCCAGCTGGAAAAGGGCTGGAAAACCTCAGCTGTCAYGGCTGTTGTGACATGCTGTGTGTTCTTGCCTTGTCATGACGTGGTGACAGGCAGGAAACGCTGGTTTTAACTAAGTCCATCCTAATTCCGTAACTCTGGATGCTGCTCTGGTTGCCCTGCGCTCCTGCTGAGGGACGGGGGCACTGACACCATGAATCCGTCCTGTCGTGATACAAGCCTATTACTGCGACTGATGTCTTTTGTACTCTTCGATTTTGTACAYAGTATTGTTGGGAGGAGTAAAGCACAAAAATGCAAATTTTGTACCTTTTTGTGGCCCCTGGGGGGCAAAGTTTGTAATAAATGAGTGAAATGCAGCCCCTGTCTCGTATTCCTCTGGGGTGTGGGAGGATGGCAGAAATCACCTTGGGATGGGGATTGACCCTGTTTTCCCAGTTTCTGGGGTTTTTTTGGGAGCAGCCCTGGGGAGGTCTCCTAGTTTCTCCAGGGGAAAAAGCGAAAGCTGAGCAGAAAAGTGAAACAAAGAGGGAAAACAGGCAGAGAGAGCAAGCAGGTGTGGGGGCAGGGGTGCAGAAAGGGCAAACTGAGGCAGGCGTGAGTATTCCTGCTGTTCCTGCCTTTTTTAGCGCTGCTGTAGGAGCCCCCCTGGCTAAATTTTGGGATGTGGGTGAAAGGTGCTGGTGTTGAAAAACAAGGCCATGACCTTGGCTCTGCTTCTTCCCCTCTCTCCCACTTGGAGTCCCCCCAAACCTGCTGTGCCTCCCCTGCTTTATCCCCGTCCTTGCCTCAGTTTTCCTTTGGAGCCAGAGTCATTCCGGCTCCTGGCCAAGGAGGCAAAGGGTCATTCCACTCTGGGCCAGGACTGGGCTGGGCCAAGAGGGCTGTGGGAAGAGAGGGGGGCACCGGCAACTCAGGGCACCCCAAAAATTAGGGAGAAGCTGCCAGTCCCCTGCTGAAGACCCTACAATAACCGCCTCCTCCACC
>NW_026624097.1:25004-46122 GCF_030028575.1 Malurus melanocephalus | reverse complement strand
ACTGGAAAAGGCCATGAGGAGCCAGCACCATCCCCCAAAATCCCCACCACCCGAGGGAGCTGAATTCTGCACTCACCCTACTCCCCAGTTTACAGCACCAATTAAACTAATTAACGCCATAAACCTCCCTGGCCATTCCTCTGCCTGGCCTTTGTGCCAGAGCAGCTCTGGAACAGGATCCACACAGACCTCCCTGGTTTTGGGGGAGCTCCCTGGCTCTGATCTGTGCTGGCTCTGGAGCTTCCTGATGGATTCCAACTGGGCCAAAGGGCCTGGGATAAACTTGGGAGCATTGAGATCCTCCAGGGTCASAGTGGGGTGGGAATATGGGATGGGAACGGGATGGAAGCAGGAGGGGAGGGACCCACGGAGGTGGGGCAGGCCCCACGGTACCAGGGAAACTGAGGCATGCCGCTGGCAGTGGGGGACATGAGATTTGGGACACCTTGCCTAGCCCCAAAATCTTTCCCAGGCTGGGAAAGAGGGGGCGGATCCCACCCTTGGAAAGCACCAGGAGCTACAAATGGGAGTGCCATARCTCCAAAAGACCCCTGGAAAGAGGGGAGAAAGAGGGAAATGGGGGTAAAAGAGGAGTGGAAAAGGAGCAGTCGGAAGTGAACAAGAGTTGAATGTTCGTGGCCTCAAACAGGAACTGGGCTGGGGGGAAGGGGGGTTGCAGCACGTGAGGTTCATGTGAGCAACCTCCGCCCCTGGTCTGCGGCACAAACACAATCCCTCCTCCAAAAAAACCTACATTCCACTTTCCAAAAACTCCTCCAAACAACTGCCTTTATCCCCACGTACACACCTTCCCACCAAAAAAAAGGCCTCTCCCTCCGAAAACATCCCCCCCAAATCCACCTTTTCTCACACCAAAAACTCGTCCCTGAAAAAAAGCACCTTCCCCTCYCCCAAAACCTACCTTTCCCCCTAAAACCCGTATTATTCAAAAAATATACCTTCCCCCTCCAAAGAAAACTTCACCCACAATAAACTGAACTTTCCTCCCTCTAAAATGCACCTTTCCTCCCAAAATACACGTTTCCCACCCCAAAAATACACATTTCCCACCAAAGAATACTTCACTCACAAAAATACACCTTTCCCTCCCCCAAACTATACTCTGGGAAAAATCTGACTTTCTACCAAAAAAAAATTTCCAAAAAAATATACTTTTCTCCCCCCCRCAAAATCTTCACCTCCTGAAAACCACTTTCCCCCCAAAAAACCCACCTTCACCTTCCAATAAAACCTTTCCTGCCAAAATACCACCTTTCCTTTTTCAAAGAAACATGTTTTCCACCTCAAAATTCCTTTCCCTGCCAAAAAACCCTTTCCCCCCTTAAAGTCCCTCTTTTCCCATATGGGGAACCCTCTTATCCAACACCCCACACAAAAAGCACCCAGAAATAACAAAATCCACTTTAATCGACACAAAATTTGTTTTTAAAGCTGCTGTAAAATGGGAGTGGGGCATGAGAGATGTGGTCGGGGCGGGCAGGCACGTTTGGGAATGCCCCCACCACCCCAAAACCCACCCCAAAAATCACGATTCCCCCTGCCCGCCCCTGCTTGGGGACGCGGCCGGGAGGCCCCAAAATTGGGGGGGGGGGGTCCCGCCCCACCCTCCGGACCTGGAGCACTGGCGCCACCTGTTGGTGATACGGAGGATGACGGGGAGACAGGGAACCCCGATGTTCCACGGAGGGGTGGTGGCAGGGGACCCTGGTGCCCCAAGGTGGGGTAACAAGGGACCCCAATGTCCCTGAGGGGTGAGAGGGTCCCTGCTTACAGGGAGGGGAGTGAGGGGTCCCTGCTGTCCCAGGGGTGCAGGGGAGTCCCCGCTTTCAGGGTCCCCACAGCCTGGGGGTAGCTGCTTTTGCAGGTACCCACACTCAGAGTCAGTACACTGCCTCGTCGCCGTTATCGTCACTGTCAGGGCCGAAGCTCTCCCCGTTGTCAAAGTAGGACAGGACGTAGTCCGTCTCCTGTGGAGGGATAGAGGGGGAACACGGTGGCACCTGGGGATATCCCCATCACACCAAACTCCCTGGGGTTCCCTCCCTTTCACCTCTTCGTGCTCCTCCTCATCATACTCCTCCTCTTCCTCCTCCTTCCCCTCTTCTTCCTCCTCCTTCTCCTCTTCCTCCTCGGATGTCACCTCCTCCTCCTTCTTCTCTAGGCTCTGGGTGGGTCAGGGGAGTGTTACTGGGGAGGGACACCCCAAAATCCAGACAGTGGGAACACCCCCACCTTCACCTCACTACCTCCAGTTTCTTAATAGTCTCCTCCTTGTCGAGCACCACGTGTTGCTTGGGGATGAGGGGAGCTGTCCCTGGGGGGGCACAGGAGACTTTCAGCCCTCGCGGGAAAAGAAGGGACACGCGAGGTGAGGACAGGAAGGGGTCACTCACGGCCTTTCCGTAGGCGCCGCACTCGGATCTTCAGCTCCCGTGGGAGCCGCCTCCAGTCTGGGGGGCAAAATGGGGCAAAGTGGGGGGTTGGTCAGCCCCCCAGTCAACCGTATGTCCCCGTGTACCCCCTCCCCAGGTCCCCTCTATGTCCCCCCACCTGGGTTCCAGTCAATGGCGCTGTCCACAGGGCTGGAGAGCTGGTACTTGTCTGAGTAGCGCTCAATGTCTGCAGGGGCAAGGGGGGGAGAAGTGTGGGGAGCCACTCTGGGGGACTTAGGGGAAACCCACCCCTGGGGACACCTGTGGGACCCACATGGGGATGGTTGATGGCACGAGGTGGTGCAGCTGGGAGAGGGAATAAAATGGTGGGGGGGGGGAACAAAATTATGGGGCTGGGGGATCCCATTGTGGTGGGGTGCAGGGGGAAGGGGCTGAGGTGGATGACAGTGCTGGAAAGGCCATGGAGGAGCTGGGTGGGGGGACAATGAGGATTGGGATAGGCTCCCTTTCGCCCCCATTCCCACCTGTCCTCCTCAAAGGGGGGATACAGGAGGCACGGGATACATACCCCCCCCCCCCCAATACCTCTGCGAGGCGCCCCCGGCTTGACGAAGTAGGGGAGCCCCCTCATCGCCCTGCGCAGCTCCTGCTTCAGGGCCAGCATATACTCGCCCTCCTCGCCCCCGGGCAGGGGGGCAGCGCAGCGCTCCAGGGCCTRGGTCGGGGGATATGGATGTGATGATCGTGACCGTGCTCAGCCCCCGAGGAGCCTCCAGACCCCCCAAATCCGCGCAGAACTCACCGGGAAGAGGGGCGAGGGCTGCAGCGTGGGCGGGGGCAGCGCGTCCCCCTTCCCGATCCCCACGGCTTCCACGTTGAATGTCATCTGCCCYCGGCCCCGGCCCCGGCCCCGGCCCGCCATGCTGCGCCCCGGGGACCGCTGGGGACAAGGGGGGCACGGTTACACCTTTATCCTGCTCAGCCCTGCCCGATGCTGGTGATACCCCACGGCTTCTTGCTCCCGGTAGCCCTTCAACTCCTGTCCCCTTCCTCTCCTGCCTCCCCGCGGTCCCACTCCCCACCGCAGTTCCTCCCTCGGTCCCGGCCCCGGTGCTTCCCCCCGGGCCCGATTCTCCCCCGTCCCGGCTCCCGGTTCCAGCGTTCCTCCACAATCCCAATTCCGCCCCGTTCTCGGTCCCGGTGCTCCCCGGTGCCGGTTCTCTCCCCTCCCGAGAACCGGCCCCGGTGCTGATCCCAGTCCTAGCGTGTCCCCCTGGTCCCCGTTCCCGTACTCCCCGTCCCCGCTCCGGTGCGCAATCTGTGTGCACCACCCCTGTCTCGATGGCCTCCCACCCCCCGGTGACTCTCGGTCTCAGTCCCCGTCCCCCTCTCCGCTCCTGGGTGCTCCCGGTGACCCTCCCGGTCCCGGTATCGCCCCTTACCCCGGCGCCGATCCCCGCGCCGATCCCGCCCCGCGCAGGCTCGGTCACTCCGCGTGTCCGCACCCCGTTCGCGCACAGGGGCGGTGTTTGGGGTTTCCGCTGATTGGCGACTCAGAGCGGGGGAGGGGCCAGCAGAGGCATCAGAGGATGGACGGGGCGGGGGCGCTGACGGGGACGCGGGATGGGAGAAGGGGGATGAGAAGGGCTAAAACAGCGGGGGGGAAGGGGGGGATGAAAAGGTCCCTCTGCCCCCACGCCCGGACCGCCCCAGCCCCTCTGTCCTGGGGCAGCTCAGACCCCGGTATAGGGCCTCCCTGACCCACAGCCCCGCTGTGCTGTGCCCCCAGTTCTACTGCCCCACGCCCCCCAGCCCTACTGTTTTCGAACCCCCAGGCCAGCTGCCCCCTGGCCTCCCCCAGTCTCCGACCCTCCGTGGACCTCAGCCCCCCTGCATGGCGACCCCTAGCCCTGCTGCACCATGGCCCTCAGTCCTGCTGGACTGTGATCCCCAGTCCTGCTGTCCCACGGGCCTCCCGACAGCCTCCTTTGCCCCCAGCTCTGGTCCCCCCTCCTCATCCCCACGGAGGGCCGGGCACTGGATGCGCCGTGGGTGATTCATCCTGCTCCAGCCCCGCCGCGGCAGCAGCTGCCAAAAATAGCACTGCGGGAGCGGGGGGACCCTCCGCATCACCTCCCGCCCCCCGCCTCACCGGCGGCAGGCCGGGATGGCGGCCACGGGCCGCTGTCCCCGACAACCCCATCCCCGGGGCCGCCGGGACTGGGACCCGAAGCGGAGGGACCCCGCGCTCTGGTTGCCACGGTAAAGTGGGGATGGAGAGGGGTTGGATGGGGGATCCCTAGTTCTGGGGTGTCCCCACTGAGTGGGGGGTGACAAGGCAGCCCCCGATCCCAGGCTCGGGGATGTCTCACTGAAAGGACTGAGGGGACTGGGAAGGCTCTGAATTGTCCCCCATTTTCCCGGCTGGTCAGASCGGGATGAGCTGCCGTCACCATGGGAACCGTGCAGGCAGAGATGGAGTGTGGACAGGAATCAGGGTACCGGCAGGGATGGGGGTATGGGCAGGGTATGGGGGTACAGACAGGGATGGGGTGCAGACAGGGGATGCAGGTGGGGCAAAGGGAGAAGGGGGGGAGAAGGATGAGGGGGGAGTGCAGGAAGGGATTTGATGAATGTGAGAGGAACTGGCGGCAGAGGCAGGTGGGGTTTGCAGGTGCGGGCAAGGGAGATGTGGGAGAGGGACACAGGCTGGGGGCCTCCCGGGAACCCTCCCTTGCTGAGGAAACTGAGGCAGAGAGAGGGGACATCCCATTCTGGGGTCTCCGGGGTGTCACCTTGTGCCCATCCTGGGAGTCTGTCCCTATGCCCCATCCCAGTGGACTTGGGGGTCTCATGCTGCATCCTCTCCCCTTGCAGTGAGCAAGTGCCACCCCTGTTCCTGCACTCCGTCCTGTGAACCCAGCCATGCCCAGCCCTGTCCGCCGCCCCCCCAGCACTGCGGTGCCGCCGGGACTCCCCATGATCCCAGCAGAGGGTTCAGCGCTGCTGCACGCTGTATCGCAAGGGAAATTCCGCCTGACCCGGCTGCTGCTGGAGGGGGGAGCCTACATCAACGAGGGCAATGCTGCGGGCATGACGCCGCTGATGGCTGCGTGCCGTGCTGCCTACGCCGACCCACCCGAGCAGCCACGGATGGTCCAGTACCTTCTGGAAAACGGCGCCGATCCCAACATTCCTGACAAATCCGGGAAGACAGCGCTCATGCACGCCTGCGCAGAGAGTGCTGGCCCGGCTGTGGCTGCCATCCTGCTGGCCCATGGCGCTGACCCTAGCGCCCGGGATTACACAGGCGGCTCCGCTCTGGTTTATGCCCTGGAGCGCGGGGACCGGGAGACGCTGCAGGTGCTGCTGGATGCGTGTCGGGAACGCGGCCGTGACGTCATCATCATCACCTCAGCCACGTCGCCCCACGGCACCAAGACCACCCGGCAGTACCTGAACTCGCCCCCATCGCCCGCTCTCTGTGCGTCCCCATCCCAGGTGCAGGTGCGGGCAGCAGCATCACCAGGTGCCAGCGTGAAGGACGAGGAGCGCGACGTGTTCTGCTTCCCGCCCACAGCTCCGGCTCCAGGCGTCGCTCCAGAACCGTCCCGGGCCAGGCCCAAGCGGCAGCTGAAGAGGCTCAATTCGGAGCCATGGGGGCTGGTGGTGCTGGGGGCGGAGGGGATACAGGGAAATTCCGAGGGGACACAGAGAAGACTGGAAGGGACCCAGGGATCCCCAGAGGGAACATGGAGAACCTTAGATGAGATACAGGGACCCGTGGAGGGGACACGGGGCCCCTCAGAAAGTTCGTGGGGTTTCCCTGAGGGGCTACGGGGGCCCCTGGAGGGGATGAGGGCTCCCCCGGAAGAGCTGGCGGTGGGGCTGAAGGGGCTGGGGTTGCGTCCGCGCCGGCACAGTGTGGAGGGGCGCGAAGTCTCAGGGCTGCCAGGGATCACCTGGGCCGAACGGGTGCCCCACATCCCCCCCCCAGGGCATTGGGCCCCAGCCCCCGATCCTCCGCGGAGCAAGCCCCTGACCTGGGACCCCCCTAATCCTGAGCTAGCCACCCCCGGGCCACTCCGACACCCAGCTGGGCTGCTGGAGCGCCGTGGCTCAGGAACGCTGCCCCTGGAGCCCCCTGGGCCAGGCAGGGCTGGGCTGCTCCCCCCGCTGCCCCCCCGAGCACTGCTCCGCCGGCATTCCATGCAGCCAGAGGCCCTGCGGCATCTCGGCGCTTTCTGCGGGGCGCTGGGTCCCGAGCCTGGCTCATAGGGACCCTCTTGGAAAGGCCTCACCTTGGGCACTGGCACCATTTGCTCTAAACCCTATTGAGGGTCAACTCTTCCATTCCTCTGTCAGCACAAACTCTGCACGACCCCAAACTCCCTTGGGAGCTGGTGGGTGTGCCCCCAATCCCTAGGCCCCCCCGGCATCTTCCTCCTGCCACCTCATTCTACCCAGACCCATGGCTGGGGGTCCCCACGGTCTGGCAATAAAGGCCCCACCCAGTGCAGCTCAGTGGCTCTGAGTGGGGGGGGGGGGTACACATCTTGGGGACATGGGACAGCTGGGGGCACAGCTGGATACTGGTACAGCCAGACACCAGCACATCTGGGCACAGGTACCCCACTGAGTCCCTCCCAACTGTACAGCTGTTCCTTCCCAATGCCAGTTTTAAGGGAAGAAAATGGTTTTCAAAGACCTCAGTTACTCTACTGCCAGGCTGGGAGGGATCCCCAGAATCTGTRGGGATCCAGCAGTCAGGATGGGGAACAGGGAAAGGGGCTTGGGAGGGGCTGGGGAGCTTTGATGAAGGACACAGAACAAGAAGACAAATTTAGACAAAATGTTGTTATTTAACAGAAAACAAGGAATTCCCAGCGGGATGAATAACCATGGGAAAGTTAGGGACCCTTTCCTGTGGGCATGGAAAAAACTCCTGGGATGGGGCAGCTGGGAGCGATCCCCCCAAACCTGAGGGAACCCCCCCAACCCTTAGAGGCTGCTGCTTCCCTCATATTTGTCCTTTGAAAACAATAAAATTACGTGAAATGCCGATTTCCCCAGGTATGGAGCCACGTTGGCTCCTCAAGGAAGTGTACAAACCCTAGAGTTTTCTCAGTTTCCCCCAGCTTGGACTTGGAACACAAATGGGTAGAAGCTGGATCCATCATCGGCGACGCCGGTCTGGACTGCGGCTTCGCCTGCGCCCACCCCTGGAAAACAGGGAAGAGATAGGGAAGGGAAAGGGGAAGAGGAAAACGGGAAAGGGCGAAAGGGAAAAAGGGATAAGGGATCGAGGAAAGGAAAAAAAGAAGAGAGAAAAGGGGGGAAAAGCAGGGAAAAAGGGCCAGAAAATGGGGGAGAGGGAAGGAAGGACTCTAGGAGAAGGGCATTTTGGGGTTATTATCCCTATTTCAACCCAGCCTCCCCCATGATGGTGCATGGAATGCCCCCATTCCTCTAGCTGAGGGTTCTGACACTCTCCCAGGTCCCTCCCATTCCCAGCTCCTGGAATTCTCAACAACTCCCTCACCTCCGCTTGCCCTTGGGGGGACCCCTGACGAAGCACCAGTCAACGCTGACCGGCTGCCCCATGAGCTCCTGCCCATTGAGCCCCTCCATGGCTGCCTGCGCCTCCTTGTACGTCTCGTACTCCACCAGCGTGTAGCCCTGGAATGGGATTGGAATTGGGGATGGAATTGGGAATGAGCCTGGACACCAGGGGAACTCGCAGCTCAGGTTTGGGTTGCAGAGATTCCCTGACACCCGGGGTTTGGGAATAGGAATGAGCTYGGGCATTGTGGGAACCCCCAGCTCACCCAGGGATCAGGACCAGGAATGGGAATTCATAGGACCCCAGGCACTGGGAGAAGCCAGCTCACAGCCGCCCCCATCCAGCTCAGTTTTGGGGTGCAGGGACCTCCCAATAAGTCAACTTTGAGGTGCAGAGAACCCACTGACCCCCAGAATTGGCTCAGTTTTGGAGTGCCTCCCCAAAGCTGAGATGGAGCCTGGGAGTCCCTACGACTCCCCCCAAACCTTGAGGTATCCCGTGCGCCGGTCCAGGTTCAGATGGATGTTCTTGATCTCCCCGAATTCGGCAAATCGGTCATGCACRTCTTCCTCTGTGGCCTCCTCGTGCACCCCTGTCACAAACAGGATCCAGCCCTCCACGGCTGGGTGGGAAAAAGGGGGGTCACGGGGCTGGGAACGGAGCTTTCCCCCTAAAATCTTTTGCCTTGGGGAGCGGACATAGAGTGCCCACGACTGAGTTTTGGGGGTAGACCCAAAAGTGATCCTGGGAAGCTGAGGAAGAATCACCCCAGTATGGCCCAAATTCCTCCTCCTTCCCATGGGGGGTCCCCAGGAAAGGATCTGTCACCCAAAATCACCCCTTCTTCACAGGTAGGGAWGGGAGACAGAGACCCAGATTCCATAAATCCTAGGTGAGGCTGGGGAAAGCTCATCCCAGCAGGACTGAAYTCTAGTTCAGAGCCCAGGACACCCATCCCCTTGCATTTTCCGTCCCTTCCATGGAAAAAGTGGGAGTCTACCAACCCTGGAGGCCATGTGGTTCTCAGGAAGGAACATCTCCCCCAAAATSCCCCATTCCTATCCTTGGGAAGAGGATATGGAGCTGGGGTTTACCCTAAAATCCTGGTGAATGAGGGAGAAGGGATTATCCCAGCCCAGGATTATCCCTGCCCAGCCGCAGAACCCCCCCATGAACCCTTCCAGGACCCCAGTGGCCCTCCTCACATCTCTGTGGCCCCGGCTCATCCCCATCCTGCTCGACGCTGTCGTAATCCTCGCGCACCCGAGCCCGGGATCCTTCCTCTGGAAAGGAAGAGAAAACAGGGGAAGAACGGGGCCCCCGACCCACAGGGTCACCCAGCCTCTCCCAGAGCACCAGGGAAGGGGTTTAAGGGTGTTTTGGGGCCTCACCTGAGCCGAAGCCACGTCCCTTCCGCTTCTTGGCTTTTTCCTTCAGTTTGTGGATGCTCTCTAGAGGGGTAGGAATTGCAGGGAGGGACGGGTATAGTGGAGTCAGCTGGAGCAAGGAGGCCCCCGGATAGGCAGGGACCCCTCATCCTGGCTGTAAAACGGCCCCCCTGGGCTGGGAATGACCCCCTGGGCCGGGAAAGACCCATCTGGGCTGGGGAGAAGCCCCTGGTATAGGCAGGGATCCCCCCAGGAAAGACAGGATAGTCTCCCCGTGATGGGAATGACCTCCCCTGGCCCAGACAGGACCCCCAGAGTCCGTTCGGGCTAGGAATGATCCCATGAGCCGGGAATGACCTGTTTCGGACAGGCAGAAACCATCTCCCATGCCGGGAATGACCCCCAGCGCTGAGCAAGAGCCCCCTGGGAACGACAAGAACCCCCACCCCAGGCTGGCAACGACCCGGCCCGGGCCAGGGCTGTCCCTGAGGCCGACGGGGTTTGGGGCCGCGGCCAGCGGCGGCGGGAGCGACTCCGCCAACTTGGGGCCGGGCCGAATCAGTCGGCGAGGCCGCTCCGGGCCGGATGGAACCGTCCCAGCGCCGCACTCACCGTCCCCGTCCTCGTCCATAGCGAAATCCTCCCCGCCCGCCTCATGAAGATCCAGCACGTCCGCCATCTTGGCCAGGCTAGTGGGGCACGCCGGGAGCGCGCCGGAAGGTCCGCCATAGTGGGAGAGTGCGTGACGGAAGTACCGCCACATTGATGAGGTCGCGCAGCGGAAACCGCTGTGCCGCCATACTGGGAAGGGCACTTGGCGGACGCGCCCGTTCAGACATGCGGAGAAGGTCGCGACGTCTTGCCGCCCTATGAGACGCTCTGGAGATTTCTCTTCCCCCCGAGGGTTTCAACCCCACTCCGGGGCAGCTCAAAGCTAATGCTGGGCACGACTGGCCCCAGAAAATAAGCAAGAGCACCAAAGTTAACCAAAATCGCTGGTTTTATTGTATGGAATCCATGCCAGTGCTTATACCACCGGATTCCCTTAATTCACTGCCTCGATAAAGAGCACTTTTTCCACACTGAGAAAACTTGGATTTGTTCATCTAACACCTCCCAAAGGGATCCGGAGCCTCCAAACTCCAAATCCTCAAGCGATGGAAAGCCCCGCCAACGGAAGTGCTGGGAGGAGCCTCAGGGATTCCCTCATGTGCACAATCAGGGGAATAAATTGCAGGATTAACTCCATGTTATTCCTAAATTCAGTTCTTCCAATATTTCAGGAAACTGACACCCCACACCTCCAATCCCTTCCAGCGACATCAAACATTAATAGTGTTATAGAAAGTATAAAAAATATATAACCCCCCAAACAGGCTCATTAGGATGGAGATATAAAAGTGGGGTACCTACGGATAATGGTATTATTCCAATTTTATCCTAAAACAATGATTACTGCTGGAATATCCTGCAGTCAGGCAGAAGGAAGAAGCAGGGTGGGAATAGTGGAATCCAAAGGGTTTAAGGGAATAGGAAGTGGGAAAAGCTCTAAACTAGGGTGAAGAAGGAATTCTGGCTTGGAATTTAGTTTGTATTCCCAGGCTTCTGGGGAAAAGGGGAGTAAAATGGAAATTTCCAGGGATAAACCGCCATTTTCTTAGGTGAGCTTGCAGCTGTTTGAACAATTCATGTCACARAAGGGGTTTCTAAATCTAAATATAGTCTAAATTCAATATGGCTATGGATACAAGGAATAGGGATTGACTAGTGCAGATCTCTCCCTCATTCCCCAATCCTCCAAGACTTTTCCAACCTTCCATGAAAAGGACAGAGCTGATGTTTGGCCACAGACAGAACTGCAAATCCTGCCATGCTTGGGACTGGAATGCTGCGGGCTGAACCCAGATTTAATTCCAAACCCCAGTTTTCAATCCCTTTGGATATCACGTGTGTTGGCATCCACTGAGATTTCATGAAGGAGCTTATCAAGGAGGTTTAGTTGATCCCTTTCTGCTAGAGGATGGAGGGTACCCCTCCTGGCATTGGATCCAAAGGGCTTTTCCAGAGGAAACACTGGATTCCACAGACCATTCCAGCACCACTGGAGTGCGCAGCGGGCAAAACCTGCGATCTGAAGCCCAAAATTAATGAACAGAAAAAATTCTGTAGGGAATGAGGAATTCCCAGGGAATAAAAAGTTTCCTAGGGAATAAGGAGTTCTCAAGGCAATAAGAAATTCTCTAGGCAATGAGGAGACTGAGGAGCAGCTCTAAAGACTGGGATGAAACTGCTAAAATCCATTCAGGAGCTTTTTCCCTAAATTTCTTCCAAATGTGCAAATGGGCCAGGATTCAGGAAAATGTGTCAGGAGCACCGGGAGGGATCCCAAGACTGGAGCCTGGCATTCAGCAGCCGGAGGAGTGAGCTGAGCCCAGCTGGCCAGCCGCCAGCAACAGGATGTCCTTCTTCTCCTTGTGGAATCGCAGCTCTTTCCCGGCCAGCCGGGCCTCGTCCAGCTCCCGCTCGGTGGCTGCCAGCTCCCGGGAAAGGGCGCCTGGAATGCTCTGCTCTCGGTTCACCCAGTCCAGGGCCATCTGGTTTCGGATGTCATCGTCCAGAGCACGGTGGGAATAGTGAGCCAGAACTTCCTGGTGGGAGCAGAATGCAGGGGGAAGTTTAGGAATGAGAAGGAGCAGCGGGATCGGGGTGAGCAGCCCTGGACTCACCTGGCGCGAGCACTGACGCTCCCGCATGGCCTTCAGACTCCCATTCCAGTGCAACAGCTGGAAAACCGTCATCAGCTCCTAGGACAGCAAGAGAGAGGCAGAATGAGAGCAGCTACAGGACCGAGATCATGGAATTATGGGGTGGGGTGGGGTGGGGTGGTTTTGGGGCAGGAGGGACCTTGGGGATCACATGGAGCCCAGGAGGGACACCGGACACCTACTTGGGTGGTTCTGAGCCCTTTCTAACTTGGCCTGGAGCACTTCCAGAGATGGGCAGCTTCCCTGGACTTCAAGGCACCACCAGGACCAGGACACTGGGGCAAAATTCCCTGATTAAKCTCGACTACAATGGAGACAGAGCCYTCAACACTCCTTGTGCTCTGGGAATTCTGGGATTCTCTTCTCCTAGCTGAACCACGGGCAGCACCAGGGACAATTCATTTTTTCAATGATTTCTCCCTCCAAGCCACACATATTCTGCTTAAAATCTGGGACCTTTCAGGCTTCCCAAACCCAGATGGAAGGGGAATCTCCATCCCAGATTCTCCATCTGTAAACAGGGCCCTGAACATAAACACCTCCTGCCTCCTGAAGCATTYCCATTCTAGGAGAAGGAGCCAAGAGAGGGGTTGGAAAAGTACAGAATCCCAAACACAGCCAGATCCTAAAGCTGGATCCAAACTCTGGAGCAGAGCCACAGCCAGATTTCTCTTCTAATGAAAATCCAGCTCAGGTGGTATGTGCCCCAGAATCATTGCCAGTCCCTACCCAAGGCCAAATTGAAATTAAAAGGATTGAGGAATTAAAAGGAACTATTGGAACAATGTCCTGGGATGGACAGGGAGTTGCAATCCTGATTTCCCTGGCTCTGCTCCCAGCTGCTTCAGTGGAAAGGCTGTAATAAAGCCCAGAGGACCCTCCATTCTCAGTTGTCCTCCTAATCCTGATCACTTCCAGCACCTTCCCTTGGCAGCTCAGACTTCCTGTTGTCCAGATGGTCTTCCCAGACACATTCCAATGGGATACAAGGATATCTCTGTGGTTTGTGGGAATGTCATGACACCACTGACTCCCAATTCCACAATCAAAGTGTCTTCGGGGGAAAGATCTTCCCATCTTTCACTGTGAAAGCTCTTCCTTCCCTGTTTTCAGGGAGAGGATGCCACAATTATGACATCTGGAGGTACCACCTGGAAATACCAGAGTGGAACACTTCCCTGACACTGAGAAACCCAGTTCCAAGGACTTTCCTGCACCTGGAAGTACAACGGATCTGAACAGAATCAGAAGGAAATCTTGAGTTCATTTTCCACAGATAACACTAAAAATGCAGCTGGGACATCAACCCAAATATCCCTTAATCACATCAGGAATGGGACCTGGATAGATCAGGAACAGTATCTGCACAAATTTGAAACAGTACCTGAAACTCCAGCATGGATTTTCCCTTGTTGGACTCCAGCATGAAGCGGAAGGCACCAATGCCAGTGTTGGGATTATCTGCCTCCTCTCGATCACCCTGCAGAGACATCGCAGACAGGAGTTGCCATTCCCACTGGATCTGCTCCCACTACACTATCCCCATTCCTGGAATTCCCAGTGGGATTCAACCTGATGCCAGCACAGGCTGAGGTTGTCACAGTCTAATGCAGGTAACCCAGCCTCAACCGCATGGCATGGGACACTCTGGCACTCCCTGGACAAATTTGGGACAGCACCTGGGTAAGTCTGGCTCTCCTGGAGCAATGAATCCTCTGGGCAGAGGATTTCTCCTGTACTGATTCCAAGGCTCTTACAACACCCTGGAGACCACAGAGCACCATGGGGCGCATGACAAGAATTCCCTCCAAGATCATCAGAGCAGAAAAAGGAGAATGCAAAGCTTCCAGTGACAGAAACTAAAATTCCTGGGAAATCTTTGGCTTAAGGGAAACTAGTGGATGTGACAACCCAGTCAGGGAAGGGCGAGGGATATCCACACCTCAGCCTCATTACCACACCCTGGAGTGCAGCACAAAGAGCAGAAGAACGGGAATAAAGATACATTTAAAACCTTAATATTACATCAACCCCCCAAGGAGTTCTAATGCCCTGACTTGAGGTCTTTCCAGGGATTTTCCATCCCTATCCTTACGTTGAAGGATGCCAGGGCCTCAGAGACACTCTTCTCAATGAAGTCATCAGTGATCCGGCGGGAAGGATGCTCGTTGAACACGGAATTCATCAGTGCGATCTTGGCTGCACTCCGGCGTGCCTCAGCCTTAGTGGGACAGAACTGGGGACACATGGCCACAGCTGGGACATTGCCAGGATCCCGACACTCCCCAGATCACCAGGAATGGGAACTGAGTGGTAGTGGAATTAGGAAGTCGTACTCCCAGAATCACAAGGGGTTCAGAACCTCCTGCTGCATTGTCAATTCATTGATTACCTCAAACCCAAACTGTTCCCAAATTCCCCCCAAAGATGACAATTTTGGGATGGGATAACCCTGTTGGCAGCTAGAATTCTTTCCTTTGGATCCATTTTCTCAACCAAGAGGAAGGGCAGGAAAGAATCTGGAACACACCCAGGACTTGAGGGGGCGTTTGGACATTAATCTCTTTGGGTTAGGAGAGAGATTTGGGTCAGGAGTTTTCCCAGGAGGGGTGGAGGGGTCGATTCCTCCAGTGGGATGTTCCCTGCCCACGGCTCAGGATTGGAATTGGAYGGTGYTTAAGGTCCCCTCCAAYCCAAGCCATTCCAGGACCCCATGATCCAACACTCTGATTTCATTTCCAGATTTCTGGCATCTGGAGAAGAAGTTTTGTGACAAATCCCAAGCACCAGCCTAGGAATATTCCTCTGCCAATTTATCCCCGTGCCTAATCCCGGGAAGGAAAAGGAAGGATCAAATCTGGGAAGGAGAAAGAAGGATCAGATCCAGCCAATTCAACAGTTTYCCCTGATATCCCATTTCCTGCCTCAGCACTAAGGTGAAAGTAACCAGAACAGGGAGTAAAGGACACAAAAAAAGCACAGTCCACAGACAAATCTTCCCGAACTGGGATCTGGTGGGGATTTACAGGCCAAGAGCAACTTGCAATTAAATTTCCTTGGAACTAAAGGGGTTTAGGGCCAGACCCAGGAGCTGGAATTGGCAGGAGAATGCCCGTGCAGGGAAAAGACATTTGGGAAACGATTCCGGTGGAGTTTGGGCAAGGCATTCCCGGGGTCGAGATCATACCTGGAAGCTGCCGAAGCAGCTGCCTCCCGGCAGGGTGACATAGCAGACGTAGGGGGGACTGGCGGCCGGGACCATCTCGTAGAGTACCAGGGCCCCGTTGCGCAGCTCGGCCCCGCGCGATTGCTTCATCTGCCAGAATTCCTGCAGCGCCTCCACGACGTTCACTGCCGGAGAGAGCCAACGGAACAGCCGGGAAGGAGCCCCGGGGATTGGCATGGGACGGTGGAAATGGGGCGTGCAGAGGAGGAAAAGGGGCAGGGGGAGAAACGAGAGAGGGGTAAGGAAGGAAGGAAATGGTGTATGGAAATAAGGAAAAGGGATACGGAAATAAGGAGATGTGAAAAAAGGGAGTAAGGGAAAAGCTACCCCCCTCCCCCCCGCTCCGTCGGCATCCCCGGTTCCCTCCCGGTCCCGCTCACCTCGGCCGTAGCCCTGCGTGTGTTTGGCGAAGCTCCGCACCACGGCCTCCACCGCCTCCCGCAGCACCGCGGGCGGCCCGGGCACGGCCCCGGCCCCGGCCCCGGTCCCTGGGGGCGCGGGGGGGCCCTGCAAACCCAGCGGGGGCGGCGGGGGCGGCAGCCCCAGCCCCAGCCCCGACCCCGTTCCCGGTCCCAGCCCCGCGGGGGCCCCGGTGAGGCCAGGTCGGGCCCCGCGGGGCCCCGCGCCCACCCCAGGCTGCAGGCGCTGCGCCCGCACCGCCTCCATAGTGGCGCTCCCTCCCCAGCGCCWCACTGTCAATCAGCGCCGCTCCGTGCCCAACAGCCCAATGGGAGAGCCGGATCTGGGCGGGGGAGGCGGGAAAAGCACCAGCAGACCAATCACAGTGCGGTGCGCGGCTTGAGGGGCGGCACCCTCACGCTAACACAAATAGCGGTGCGTGGCCGAGAGGCGGTAAAGCGGCGGGGCTTAGGGAGCCGCTGTCCAATCTTGCTGCGGAATTTGTTATGATGACAGGGGAAGAATCGAATCAAAATGCTCGAAGCACAAAACAGCGGAGATGGCAGTACGGGATGACAGCCGCACTCTTACTGATCAGGAGTAGTAATTAATGGAGAAAGAAACCAATCAAACTCTTCGACACAGATTGAGAGGCGGAGATTGCGGCTGCCGCCCATTGATGGACTCTGTTTTGGTAGGAGTGGGCGGATCCGCGCACAGCCAATGGGAACGAGCCGCGGCAGCTCCCGGAAGTGACGATTTGCCGGGCTCGGGACCGGGATCGCGCTCGGGACCGGGCCCGGTGCGGCCCCGCCTCACCATGGAGGCCTGGGTGCGCTTCAGCGCCCAGAGCCAGGCCCGGGAGCGCCTCCTCAGGTGCGGCCACGGCTCCACGGGCCCAGCGGCCGGTCACAGGGGCAAAAGGGGGTCGCGGAGGTTCGGAGGGGGCGATCACGGCAGCAGCGAGGATCACGGAGAGCCCGGGAAAGGGGTGTCATGGAGTCCTCCTCCCGTCCCCCGAGGACGGGAATCATTCGGGGTTCTAAAGTCCCGGTGCGGCGGGTGGGCGATCAAGGACGACTTAAGGGCCAGAGAAGGGGGGTCCAAGGCCCCGGGAGGATGTCCCTCGTGCCCCGTGGCCCCCCTGACTCCCTCGTTGTCCCCAGGGCCGCCCAGTACGCCTGTGCCTTGGCCGGGGCCGCGCTGAACCGCGCCCGGAACGAATCTGGGGCCAGCTCCGGGACCCTGAGCCGCCTCCAGCACCTGGAAGCTCATCTGAGCCTGGGCCGCAAGCGTGAGTGGGGGGGGCGGTTTTGAGGGTGGGCAGGGTGGCTCTGGGGATCCGCAAACWCCCGGTGACCCCCCTCCCCCGTGTCCCTCTGCTGCAGTCCTGCGCTTGGGGGGCTCGGCCGAGGCCCTAGGGAGCGCCCAGCGCTCGCTGCATCTGCCCGACCCCGTCCTGCGCTTCTGCCTCACCCTGTCCCACCTGAACCGTGCACTCTTCCTGGCCTGTGACAACGTCCTGTGGGCCGGGAAAACGGGGATCCTACCCGGCCTCGACACGGACAAGTGGAGCCAGAGGTCTTTCAGGTGAGTGGGGAGAGGTATCTGAATTTGGTGGGGCATTCGTGGAAGGAAAGTTGGAAAAGCCTCCTCAGGTCCATTGGGTCAGCGGGGCAGGAAGGGGRAGTTGCCAAGGGAGAGCAGGGAACAAGTTTTCTGAGGGAGAGCAGAGAATGGGATTCCCCTGGGGAGAAAAAGAAAGGAACGGAATTTCCAAGGGAGGACAGGGTGTGGAATTATTGAAGAGTAGCCAATGAGCTCCTCCAGAGAAGGCAGGGAATGCAATTCCTCCAGGGAGAGTAAGTGGTGAACCTCTGAAGGAGGTCAAGGAATAGGCCTTCTGAGGGAGCCTGGGCAATCGAATTCATGAGTGACGGCAGGGAAGGGAATTTCCATCCGAGAGCAGGTTACTGCTGGCTGAATATGACTTTTGCATCCCCCCCCCAGACATTTCTGTGGCTATTGCGAGGGTCAGAGGCTTCTGCTGCCAATGTTGCCTACTTTCCCATCCCTGTTCCTTTTTTTTCCCAGGTATTACCTGTTTGCTCTGGTGGTGAACCTGAGCCGGGATGCCTACGAGATCCGAGTGCTGCTGGAACGTGCGGAGGCAGCCAGGAAGCGTGGGAAGAGCCCGGAAAACAGGCCCCAGCTCCAAGCTGATGGCAGGATCCAGCGTTTCCGGCTCCACTTGCAGCTCCAGCTCCAGCTCCTGCTCCAGGTGCTCCGGGACAACCCCCCACTACTGCTGGACCTGCTCCGGAATGCCTGTGACCTGGTGATCCCACTGGAAAAGCTGGGGCTGTGCCGGAGCAGCCCAGGATTCGTGGGATTCTGTGGCCTCACCTCCTCCATGCTCTCCATCCTCACCATACTCCATCCCTGGCTCAAATTGAAGCCTTAGTTAACCCAGGACCTTCCTTGGGATGTTGGGAATCCTGGGGGCTTATCCCCGGGCTGTGACACCTCTGSAGCTGACTGGCACCTTCCATGCCCATCAATTCCTGACTCCTTGGAGCCACAACGTTCCAGCATTGGATCCAGCGATGGATCCCACAGGGACATCAGCTCCTGAAGTGTGCTTCTTCCCATTGACTTTTCCAGCAATTTTAGAGGTTCAACATGCCCCTTTTCTGTCTGGGAAACGCCTTTAACATGGAGCTAACTAATGGGGAATATTTGGGTCTGGAAAATGTGGATTGCTGGGGGCTTCTCACAGTTTTTGTGTGGGCTGAAGCCAGGGGGTTGTGTGTATCAACCAGATTACAGCCAGGTAGTGTATCCAGCCCCTAATTGTTTGGGCAATTTTCCAGCCTTATAAGAAATCTGAGTGCAGGGAGAGGGGACTGGGAAGAATGGGTGTCAGGGGTCAATCCATGGCTTTAGTGAAAAATTCAGACCAGAATTTGCCCTCCTGAATCTTTCCTGMAAGCCCCGGGGAAAGAAGTGACTGGAGTGAGTTGTGCCAACTGGAGGATCTCTCCCAGCACTCCCATATGGATTTCTCTCTGTCAGAGAACACGGAGAGGACTCGGCACCCTGAGTGCTTCCCAGCAGATCCACCTGCCTTTCTCTGCCCAGAGCTGCACMAGATCCACCTTGGCTGTACTTCCCAGGTATCCTGTTCAGTGGTGTTCTTTGGGATGAATCAGAGCATGGCTGGCTCTCTGTCAGGATTCCCTGCAACCAGTATTTCTGATACTGCTGCCTCACTGAATTCCCTTTTCCCCTGGACACTGGATTGCTCCAGCTTCTATGTCTATTACTAAACCCCTGGACCCAGGAACACACTGGGAGCTAGGAGTTTTTTAATCCCAGAGGCTGATTGTCCTTGGGTATGTACTTGGGAGAGCAGGYATATCCTCTTGAAGGTTGGGAGCTGCATACCAAAACGTCACCTACTTCTGGGCCCATCTGGGCTGTGCCAAAAGCTTTTTCCTAGGAAAACCAGGCATTAAAGGCTTTGAAGCAGTGTACATCCCAGTGGGAATTGGGGTGGGTGGGAAGTGCTCCAGGGTATCCCACAGTGTCAGTGTAAATAATTAAATAATTAAATTATTAAAGCCCACTGGCCTCCAGTCCCTGTGTCTTGGGATATGGGGAAATGCAGGACGCTGGGGTGGGAATCACACAATCACAGAGTATTCTGAGATGGAAGGGACCTACTAGGATCACTCCTGGGGACTGCACAAGACACTGCAACAATCCCATCCTGTGCCTGAGAACATTGTCTGAACACTTCTGGAGCTCTTGGAATTGTGACCATTCTCTGGGGAGCCTGTTCGGTGCAAAACCACCCTCTGAGGGAAGAACCTTCTCCTGATAGCCACTTAAACCTTGCCTGGCACAGCTCCAGCTGTTCTCTCGAGTCCTGTCCCTGGTCACAGGGAGCAGAGATTCCAGCTGCCCCTCAGAAGGAGCTGTAGATCCCTGAGGCTCCCCCAGGCTGAACAAACGCAAGTGCCCTCAGCCCCTCTTTGTGTGGCTCCTTTAGACCCTTCCCCATCTTCGTGTCTTTCTTTTGCCCATTAATTTAATGTCTTTTGAATGTTGCGGTGCCCAAAACTGTCCCCAGCAGTGTGGGTGAGGCTGCCCCAGCATAGAGCAGAGTAGGKAAGTCCCCTCTTCATCCCTGCCCAGTGCCCCCCAGAACACAGATGTCCCTCCTGGCTGCCAGGGCACTGCTGGCTCAGACCCAACTGGCCACTGACCACCATCCCCAGGCCCCTTTCTGCAGCCTCTGTCGAGCACCTCATTTCCCATCTGTCCATACATCCAAGGCTGCCCCACCCTGGGTGCAGGAGTGCTGGACTGGGGACACTGAGAGGGGCTGGAAATTCTGGACTGGGAGTGCTGGGCTCAGACCCTCCTGTGGTTTCAGGGGACTTTGGAGAACCCTTGGAACTGGGGGGGTGGCATCYCTGCTTTTCCCAGGGGTCAAAGGTGGGCACAGGAGATAGCCAGTCCCTTTCCAGTCCCATCCCATTCCTGTCCTGCTTCTCTAGGGTTTCTGTTCCTGCTCCGGTGAACCTGGAGCAACTTCCTGCATCCCAGGGCTGCCCCAGGGAGGTTTGAGGGGYGAGGGGGCACGGGGTGTGGTGTGTGAGAAGGATTTGGAGGGGGGTTTGTGTTGTCCGGYGGCATTTGGCCATTGAAAAGGAAAAAGAATCTGGAGTGGGAGAAGGCTCCCCCTGTGGCTCGGTTTCTCCTGTGATCCAGGGGGGCCCTACCTGGGCGGGGTTGTCTGTGGCCACTGCTGGGGCTGCACAGTTGGTGTTTGTCTGTTTTTCTCCTCATTCCTTGTGGTTTTTTTTTTTTTTTTTTCCTTAAAATTCCAGCCCGTCCCACAGCCGCTGGCAGCACAAGTTTTCCTCTGTGCTAAATCTGAGAGGAGTTGTTTTTTATTTTTTTTTTTCCCGAAACCGCTCAAAATCTCAGTCCAGGAGGCGGCAGTGTCACCCGGAGGACGTGGCAACCCAAAATCCACCTAAATCCACACCAAATTCACCCAAGCCCAAACCAAACTCCACTCAGAGCCCAGCGGGTACCCCCAAGACCCCTTATTGCAACCCCCACTCCTGATGGTCCCCACGGGGAAGATCCAGGTGTCACTGCCACCTCGGTGTGGTTCAGTCCTTGGGGGTGACAGGCACTTTTCCCACCCCATTTTGCCAGGAAAAGAGGAAAAATACGCTTCCAGAGCCCTCCAAGCACCCGGCGCTCCCCACAGAATCCTGCACCCACCTTCTCCGTTCCCACTCCCCTCTTTCCTGTGTTTGTACCACTTGGCCCGTTTTTTTTTT
>NW_026624097.1:2250-24816 GCF_030028575.1 Malurus melanocephalus | reverse complement strand
TATGGGGAGGCCAAGGGTGCTTCTGGCGCTGCTCCTGCTCCCAGGTAACAGCCCCCTCTCCAATCCCCTGGTTTTGGGCAATTTCAGCGTTTTGGGGCTGTCGGAGGAGGAGGGAGGGTGCGGAGCCGGGTGCTCATTAAGYCGGGTGCTGCCACGCGTGCTTTATCCCCTCACTGAGTGTCTGCAGGGGGGTTGGGGTAAAACACGCTGGTTTTGGTAATTACCCCCGGCCAATATATTCTGAAGCTTTTTGAGGGAAGACCCCTAAATCTCATGGGATTTAGGGCGAGGCGAGAGTGGGAAGGGGAACCCATAAAGAGGAATTAAACCTGGCTTTAATGGATYTTTTTTTAAAGACAAAAAAGGGCATTTCCAGCCCACATCCCCACCTCCCGTCTGTGATCCAGTGGGGCCACCAACGCTCCCCGCCGGGGGGGAAACTGAGGCATGTGGGCAGCGCGGGGCACACCCGCGGGGCTTCGGGTTGGGGGTCTGGAGACTTAATTTTGGTGGCGGGGACGTGTTTGGGGTGCTGGGAGTTCTCTGTGGGATGCCTCCCCGCTTTCCCCCGCAGTTTTCTCCCCCCATCGGGGCGCCGGGCACCCCAATCACCCTTCCGGGTGCCGCTGGATGGGTGCAGGCTGCCTTCCCTACTCTCAGGACCCTCTTTCACCTCCCCAGGGCTGTGTGAGGGATTCAACATCGACGTGTGGCACCCGCGGGTCTTCCAGGGGCCCCCCGAGTCCCAGTTTGGGTACCGGGTGCTGCAGTGGGGGGGCGACGAGGACAAGTGGTGAGTGACCTCGGGCGGGACCCGGGGCAGATGGGAGAGAAGGGGAGACTGAGGCAGGAAAGGGGGGGATCGTGGTGGGAAGAGGTGGGGAAAGGGAAACTGAGGCAGGGAGGGAGTACATTGAGGTGGGGAAGGGGAAGCATAGGAGGGCACAGGCTGGAGCAGCAGGAGGCCGTGGCCAGACGGCCGCACAGACAGACAAAGCAGCCTCGGTGCCGTTGTGTGCGAGGCAAGGCRTGGCACGGTGCCCCGAAATAGGAGYGGCTGGGTTAGAGTGGGGCAGGGCTGATTACCTCCTCATTGTCCCCTGTGTGTCCCTCCCTGTGCCCCTTCTTGTCCCTCCAGGCTGCTGGTGGGGGCCCCGTGGGATGGGGATGGTCAAGGTGACATCTACAAGTGCGGCGTGGGACTCCAAAACTCTTCCTGTGCCAAGGCCAACCTGGGTACCGAGAGGGAGTGGCTGTGACTGGTGAGGCCAGGGGAACCCGCGGGTGCTCACCCTGCTTCTGTCCCTGTGTCCTCAAGGGACCACATCTCCRTGGCTCCGCAGCAGCGCTGGACGCCTCGGGATGACGCTGGTGGACTCCAGGGATGGTGGATTTGTGGTGAGCAGAGCTTCCACAGAGRAAATCTGAAGCGTGGTGGGGCGTGGGGGAGGGAGTGTATGTCACCCACTGTTGTGTCCTCACGTCACTCCCCAAGGCGTGCGCCCCGCTTTGGTCCCAGGAATGTGGCACCTCTGTGTTCAGCTCTGGCCGCTGCATCCGACTCAACGAGGAGCTCCAGCTGATGGGGACCATTGCACCCACAGYACAGCGTGAGTAGGGTGGGGTGACTGGGATGTACTGGGATGTGCCATCGTGGTGTCATCGTGTCCCCTGCCAGGCTGTTCCACCTACATGGACATCGTCCTGGTTCTGGATGGCTCCAACAGCATCTACCCCTGGGAGGAGGTGCAGGCATTCCTCGGGAACATCCTGGGACGCTTCTTCATCGGTCCTGGGCAGACCCAGGTCAGGGAATGGCACCTTGGCCACCACAGTGTCCCTAAGGCTGGAATAGTATCCCCAGGGCAAGGTGATTGTCTCCAGGGCAATGCTGTTGCCCCTGGGGTGATGCCAGCCTTGGGGTGACATCATTGTCCCTCGGGTTATGTCATCATCCCGGGATGATGCCACCCTTGTGATGCTGCTATCCCTGGAGTGATGCCATTTCCCTCAAGGTGATGCCATTGTCCCGGGGTGATGCCACCTACTCCTGTGGAGATGCCACCCTGGGATGTCCTTGCCCCYAGGACTATGCTGGCTGGAGATGGTTTTGGAGGGGGAAAACATGCCCTTTTCCAGGGATTAGGGTTTCCCGTGGGATTTGGGGGAGGTCCCTTTGGATTTGGGGGGTCTCTGGCTCAGGTTTYCCCCATTTCAGGTGAGGGGGCTGCCATACAGGGAGCAGGTGGTGCAGGAGCAAATGCTGGGGCAGCACCCTTGGGATTTGAGGAATGTCCCTGTGGACCTTGCAGCTCTGAACCTCCMTGTTTCAGGTGGGGGTGCTGCAGTACGGGGAGCAGCTCGTGCAGGAGTGGGCGCTGGGGCAGCACCCCACGGCTCAGAGCCTGCTTGAGGCCGCTCGGAACCTGACCCGTCAGGAAGGGAGGGAAACGCGMACGGCCATGGCCATCCGGCAGGCATGGTGGGCTCTGGAATGGGAATGAAAGTGGGATTGGSAATGGGGGCAGGCTTGGGGATGGGATTGACTTCAGGATTGAGGTCAGGATTGGGATTGGGAGAGGGAGTGGGGTTGGGATTGGGATCAGAATTGGGATTAGGGTCTAGGTTGGGATCAGGTTTTGAATAAGGATCAGAACTGGAATTGGTATCAGGTTTGGGATTAAGTCAGGATTTGCATTGAGGTTGGGGTTGGGGTTGGGATCAGGATTGCGACTAGGATCTGGGGTTGGGGTTAAGATCAGGGTCAAGACTGGGAAGAGTGTTAGGATGGGGATGGAAGAGGGGCTCATTCTGCCAGCCACATTCCCGCAGCACTGAGTCCTTCAGCCCGGCACGAGGTGGACGCTCAGGGGCCACGCGGCTGCTGCTGGTGGTGACAGACGGGGAGTCCCACGATGGGGATGAGCTGCCAGCAGCACTGGCTGAGTGCGACCGGCACAATGTCACCCGCTATGCAATCGCCGTGAGTCCCCTCCCGCTGAGCCCCATCCCTGCATTCCTCTTGACCCTTGGGGAGCTCCTGCTGACCCCTGTCCCCCCCCTCAGGTTCTGGGGCACTACCTGCGTCGGCAGCAGGATCCCGAGGATTTTATTCGCGAGATCAAATCCATCGCCAGCGACCCTGACGAGAAGTATTTCTTCAATGTCACTGATGAGGCTGCCCTCAGTGACATTGTGGATGCTCTGGGAGATCGGATCTTCAGCCTGGAAGGTCCAGCTTAAGGCTGGGATCCCAGGAAGGGCCTGGGAATTTCAGCTGGAAGCACAGCAGGAGGAACAGTGTCCTTTCTCCCCTGGTTAGGCACCCATGGGGACAACGAGAGCGCCTTTGAGCTGGAGATGTCCCAGATCGGCTTCTCCGTCCACCACCTCGAGGTGATCCCATTGGGAAAGGTGGAAAATAACTCTGAGCCCATCCCAGCCCTGCTGGGTGTCCCGGGATGAGAGTGTGACATTGGTGGGGGTTGAGGCATTGCAGTTGTGCCCAGGGTGACCTATCCCACCCATCCTGACAGGACGGGATTCTCTTTGGAATGGTGGGAGCCTATGACTGGGAGGGGAGCGTGCTGGAGGAGAGCCAGCGTGGGCGCATTGTCCCACCCCGGGAAGCATTTCAGGAGGAATCCCCGCTGGAGCTGAAGAGCCATGCAGCATATCTGGGTATGGGGGGATCCCAAGGGATGGGGGGGGGGGGGATCCTGAGAGATGAGGGTGTCCCAAGGGATGTGCAGTGAACCAGGCATACTCCATATCCTCAAGATTTGAGATGAATCAGGGATGTTCCATGTCCTGGAGACCTGGGGTGAAGTGGGGATGCTCTGTGTAATGGATATTTGGGTTGTTTGGTGATCCAGAAATGCTCCGTGTCCCAGGGATGCTCTGTGAATTTGGGGTACCTTAGGGATGCTCCATGTCCTGTAAATTTGGGGTACCTTAGGGATGCTCCATGTCCTGTAAATTTGGGGTACTTTGGGGATGCTCCATATCCCAGGGATGCTCCAAACCTGGATATTTAGGGTGTCCAGGAACACACTGGGGACCCTGTCTCTCCAGGGCTGTCCCCACTGTTGACCCTGCTTTCCTCCCCAGGGTATTCCGTGTCCTCGCTACAGCTCCCGGGGGGGCAGCGCTTGTTTGTGGCTGGAGCCCCCCGATTCCAGCACAAGGGCAAAGTTGTCCTCTTCCAGCTGGACCCCACAGGGACTGTGACTGTGACCCAGGCTCTAATGGGGGAGCAGGTGGGAGGCAGCAGGGGGCCTTGAGTACCTCGGGAGGGCAGTTTGGGCCCCCCACCTCCCTCAGCCTCACATCTCCACTGCACCCTCAGATCGGCTCCTACTTTGGCAGCGAGGTTTTGGCCCTCGACCTGGAGGGAGATGGGGACAGTGACCTGCTGCTGGTGGCAGCGCCCACCTACCTGGGGGACCAGAGCAGGGAGACGGGGAGGGTCTATGTGTACCGTGTGGGACAGGTGAGAGGGCAGGTGTGGGCCTGGGGGGCTCTGGGAGGGGGTGTACCTGTATGGTGCGGGAGAGGTGTGGGACTGGGAGGGGGCAGGTGAGAGGGGTGAGGGGGCTGGGGTGGATAGGGGATCAGGGTGCACTGGACACTGGGGATTGGGAGGATTGGTRGGATGCAGATGGATTGGAGGGAGGCAAGAGTGAGGGGATCAGGGGAACACAGTGGGATTGAGGGGGTGCCTCTCCTGTGGAGGTACTGAGGGCCTCCCTGCACCTCCCAGGACCACCTGAGCCTGGCGGGGTTGCTGCACCCTGACCCGAGGCCGCAGGATTCCAGATTTGGCTCTGCCCTGGGCACGGTGCCGAACCTGAGCCAGGATGGGCTGGCTGGAGTCGTCGTGGGAGCTCCGCTGGAGGATGGGCACCGCGGGGCTCTCTATGTGTTCCACGGCGCCCCRGGAACCCTTCTGCCCCAGTACAAGCAGGTGAGACGGCGCTGGCAGGGGCTGGGTGCCACGGGTGCGGTGAGCACAACCCTGTACGAGCCAGTTGCGATGCCACAATGATTGTTCCTAGCGCATCGAGGCAGTGGCGCTGGGATGGAGCCTCCGGTATTTCGGGATCAGCGTGGACGGACGGGTGGACATGGATGGGGATGGGCTGGTTGACGTGGCCGTGGGAGCGCAGGGTGCGGCTGTCGTGCTGCGGTGAGTAGGGGTCGGGGGGTTGGGGACTGGGACACCCTGGCCACGGGGATACCCTGGGAATAGGGACGTGGGGAAGGACAGAGAATCCCCGGGGGGCAGGGACATCCCAGGGAACAGGGACACGTCTGGAACAGGGAGATGGGAGAGATGGGGGCACCCTGGGGACAAGGTCACCCCAGGAACAGTGATGTGGGTCATGGGGACATTCGAGGGACTCCGTGCCTCAGTTTCCTCTTGTGAGAACATGGCATGCTCCTGAGATCCTCCCAGGCCTCTCCCTGMCTCAGTTACCTCTGTGACAGAACCCAGGATAGGGCAGCGCGGTTTGAGGGTCTCCCTCTTCCCACATGATCCTGATGAGATCCCAGGTGTGACTGTGTCCCCCAGGTCCCGCTGGATCATCCAGGTGTCTGCACGGGTGTCTGTGGAGCCGGCGGCTGTCAGTGTCACACGACGGAACTGCCAGCGCAGCGGCTCTGGAGCCGTCTGCCTCCGCACCCGGATCTGCTTCCGTGCTGGGACACGCACACAGAGCCCTGTGGACATGGACATCGGTGAGTGTTGGCAGTGGGGGATCACAGGGTCCTTGGAGCATCCTTGGAGCATCGCTGGCTGTCCCTGGAGCATCCCACAAAYATCCCTAAGGCTCCTGGAGCATCCTTGCAACATCCCACAGCATCCCCGGCTGTCCCCAGAGAATCCCAGGGTGTGATCCTTAGAGGACCTAGCAGCGTTCCAGGAACACTCCAGGAACATTTCTGGAGTGTCCCAGGGTATCCTGGAGAATTTCTGGAGCATCTCTGGAGCATCCTGAGGGCCATGGATCATCCCAGGGTGTTGCKGGAGAATGTCAACGTCCCTGGGATGTTCCAGGAGCATCCTATGGGCATTCCTTTAATCTTTCCAGGGCATACGTATGGTAATCCTGAGTATCCATATGGTAATCCACCCCTAGAGCATCCCAGGGTGGCCCTGGAATATCCCAGGAGCATCCTGCAGTGTCCTTTGAATATCAACAGAGCATCCGTATCCCTGGAGCCCCACTGGAGCATGTCACAACATCCTGGAGCATCTGAGCCTTTCCTGCAGCCCTGCTGGTGCACCCCAGCCTAACCCTGGAGCATCCCAGGACTTCCCTGGACTCCCACTGGAGCATCCTGGGGTGCACCCACTSCTGCAGGTGTCTTGGTCCCTGATCCGCTCCTTGTCCCCCAGATCTCCGGTACAACGTGTCCCTGGAGGAGCAGATCCCAGGGTCTCGTGCCGCCTTTGACTCGGGTGCCCGCCGGCTGCTTCAGCGCCAAATTGAGTTGCCACTGGGGAGGCAGAGCTGCATCCGTGTCCCCTTCCACGTCCTGGTCAGCCCCAGGACTCCTCTCTGCCCCATGGGAGGGCTCTTTCTGCCCCCCATTCCCAGGCTGTGACTGGAATGAGGCTGATGGGATCCCCTGGTTCTGCAGGACACCTCAGATTACCTGCGGCCCCTCAGCCTCACTCTCAMCTGGGCCCTGGATGGAGCTGCGAGCTCGGTGCTGGATGAGGCATCTCCCAGCACCATCCGCAAACTGGTGGGTATTGGGAGGGGCCTCTGGACACTGGGATCAGTCCTGGACACCAGGATCACCTCTGGCTCCTTCCAGATACCATTTTTCAAGGATTGTGGGGATGATGATGAGTGTGTCACCGACCTGGTGCTCAAGGCCACCACGGACATTGTGGGCTCCAGGTATTTCCAGCATCCCCCCAGTGTCCTTATGGTGTCCCTGGCATCCCAGGAGCCCTCTGTGACCCCCCTGGCCTCCAGGCAGAGCCCCCACATTCTGCGGAAGGGCCGGAGGCAGATGCTTGTGGAGGTAGAGCTGGAGAACCGGGAGGAGAATGCTTACAATGCCAGCCTGTGGCTGCACCTGTCTGGGAACCTCCACTTCTCCAGGTTCATGCTCCAGGTACAGCTGGGGAGGGCCCCYGCAGGTCCCTGGAGAGTGCCTCCAAATTCTCCCACCAGGACAAAGATGGAGACTCAGGTCTTTGGAGAACCTCTAGGTCATTCTCATCCCAACCCATTCCAGGTGGGATGGGTCACAGTCCACTGGGTCCCCAAACCCATTTCAAGTGGAATGGGAGTCCATTGTGTCTCCGGCCCATTCCATGAGGGACATGGGGGTCCATTGTGTCCCCAGCCCTGCCCCCCCCCCCCCCCCAGGAAGGAGATCAGGTTCCATTGGTCCCGTGGCCCCCCCAGTATCCCTCTGTGGGGCCTGTTGCTGCTACCTCCCAGTGCCCCAAGTCCCCTCAAGTTCATGTCCTGGTCCCCATTGTGTCTCCCTGGCAGGATCCCAGCACAGTGAAGTTGGAGTGCTCAGCACTGGGTGTGCACCACCGGCGCTGCAGCGTTGGGTATCCTGTGTTCCGTTCGCAGGCCAAGGTAGGACCCCTGAGACCCCCATGAGCCCCTTGGGACCCCCAAACCCCCACCACACCCCTCTGAGCCCTCCCAGGTGTCCTTCATCCTGGAGCTGGAGTTCAGCTGCTCTGTCCTTCTGGACCGTGCTGAAGTCATGCTGCAGGCCACCAGGTAGGGATGGGGGGGGAGTGCTGAACCTTTGGGGGAGGGGCCACACCCGGGKGTGTGTGTGGATCTGGGGATCCTCCCGAGTGTCCCCACTGTGCAGTGGCAGCACCGAGGYGACACCAGAGGACAACATGGTCAAGCTTTCTGTCCCCATCCACTATGAGCCCGAGCTGTTCCTATCCAGGTGGGGCTGGAAGAAGGTGAGGCAGAGCGGGCGGGTCACAGAGTGGGACACATACGGTGTGACCCACCTGTGTGTCCATTCCCAGTAACACCAACCTGCACCGCTATGAGATTCATCCCCTTGGCAGCTTCACCCACAGCTCTGGCCCCGAGTTCACCACCATGGTCAAGGTGAGGTGATGGGGGCCCAGGGAGCAGGGCCTGAGGGAGCCTTGGCTCATTGTGTACCCCTCCAGGTGCAGAATTTGGGATGCTATCCCATTGAGAATGTCACCCTGCACATGGCCCTGCCAGCACTGGGCCACCGCCAGGCCACCATCCTGTCTGTCACCCATGTCCTGGCTGACAACGTGAGTATGAGGGACACTTAGAGGGGCACAGTGGGCTGCACCCTCCCTTTGACCCCCCTCTCCTTCACCAGGCCACCTGTATGTTGCGACTTTCCCCTGGGGGCACACGGGTGGTGCCAGTGCCCCCCGAGGACCTGCTGCACACGGACAGGCTGGTAGAGATCGCTGTGCTCTCCCCCTCACTCCCCAGGGATTTGCAAGGTCCAGGGGGGATCCCAGGGCAGGGATTTTTGCCCCCAAATTTTTGCCCCCTAGGACTGTTCCAATACCTGGTGCCAGGAGCTGAGCTGCCGCTTGGGAAGGCTGGACCGTGGCAAGGGAGTCTCTGTCCAGCTTCTCCGCACTCTCCACGATGGCTTCTTCAGCGGAGTGAGCAAAGGGGAGGCATGCAGGGAATTAGGGAGCCTCCCTGCTCCAGGTAGAATGCTGGGGGGAGGGAGGGGGTTGGGACACATGGCTCAGACCCTCCGTTGCCCAYATCCAGGTGAAATTCCGGAGCGTGAAGATTGTCAGCAGTGTGTGGCTGGGAGTAGTCAGGGGTGTGTTGGTTCTGGAGGAGGGGGTGCAGCGCAGGGAGGTAGGACCCCTCCCCCCCCCAATTATCCATTTYCCCCCCTCCATCTTTGTTTTCCTCCCTCAATCCCTGTTTCCTCTCCAATCTTTGTTTTTCCTCCCAAATTCCCTTTTTCCCCCGTCAGTTTTCCCCCACAAATTCTCTGTCTCCCCCATGCCCATTTTTCCTCCCCATATTCCCTGTTATTCCACTCCCCTCCCCCAGTCCTGGTTTTCTCCCCCAAATTCTCTGTTCTTCTCGCCAATCCCCGTGTTCCTGCAGCTGGTGCTGGAAGTGTTCCAGGGAAGGCGGGTGCCCGTATCCCTGTGGATCCTGGGAGGCAGYGCCCTGGCAGGGCTCCTGCTCCTGGCACTGCTCAGCCTTGGCCTCTGGAGGGTGAGGGGGTCACGATGTCACCTTGGCGGGGGGAGTCATCACCTTCAGCATGTCATCCTGTTAGGGGGATGTGTCAATGTCCGCCCCCCCAATCCTCCTCTTCCCCACTTGCCCCCAGCTGGGATTCTTCTCCCACCGGAAGCCTTCCCAGGAGGACCAGGATGAGGAACACTGAGGTGGCAGCTCTGCCGCGGAAGGAGATCCCGGAACCTCCCCGGACCCATTCCAGGGCCATCCCGAGGCCTGGGACTCCTGGGCTGGTGGAGGGATGAGCCAATGAGGCTGGGGCCCCGAGAGTGGAACTGGAGGATTTGTGGGGACACGAGGAAATGTGAAAAGGGGGAACGAGGCAGACCGGAGCAACTCCAGCAATAAAGCTCCAGCCTGTGGTACTGCTATGTTCTGCATCCCTGTGCATGCTAATGATGTGGAAGCAGGAATGCTTCTTGATCCAGGGAAAAACCTCTGGACTGATCCCAGATAGAACACAGGGTAGGGGGGGTAGGATCCAAATCTGAGCCTCCACTGGCTCCTATCTTAAATTCAGGACCCCAGGAAGGAATTCCTGATTTCCATCACTACTTGGAAGAAGGAAGAGTGGAAGCAGGAACAGAGTGGGTGTGACGCCCCAGAAATCCCCATCAGGGGAGCTAATGGGAAAAGCACCAGGATGAACCCAGGATCTGGCTGCTTTTTCCCAGTCTCTGTGGATCCACAGTCTGGTCCCAGCTCCTGCCCCAGGTGCTGGGTGGTGTCCTGGTGTCCAGAACGGCTTCCAGCAGAGCAGGGAGGGGGGACAGGGCCAATGTGTCCCAACAGAGCGGGAGATGTTTGGATATCCTCCCTAGAGACAAACCTTGGAAATCAGTGTTTTCCTTCTACAAAAGCTTTTTTTGAGCTCCTTTCTGGCCCTAGCAGGAGTACCTGTGCTCCCGCCTCCCTTTTTTCCAGMTCCAAGGATGACTTGGGAATTCCTTGAGAAAGGCCTTTATTGGACAGAAGAGCAAAGAAAATTAGGAATTAAATCCATGTGGATGTGGAGCCACTGAGCTCAAGGGGTTGGGGAATGTCCCCCATGTCAGGGATGGGGTTCACAATGTCCCCTGAGGGCAGTCAGTGGATACCACAAGTACAAGGATAACTCCCAGGATTCAGACGTGGATAAAAGTCACAGAAATAGGGAAAAAAATCTCAAAACAAAGAATTGGCAAAAATAAAGTTTCCTTAAGTTACAGGGGAGGGTGGGGGGATTCCCAAGGGATAAGCAATGTGGTCCATAATTCCCACCTGGAATGACTTGTGTGGGTGGAGGGAGGYTTGGACACACCTGAGGCCCCAGGCATGTGGAAAAGGGTCAGAAAAACCTGAATCAACCCCAAAAATAGTCCAGGACGAGACAAAATCCTGCTTGGCGCATTCCTGATACCAGAGCATTCACAGAGCCTTTCCAGGGCCACGCGGGCTCCTGAGGGTCCGACTCCCCTCAGGAAGGATTCCAGACCCTTCCTTCTTCCACCTGCCACGATTTTATAGACCCCAAGGTTTCCATCCAAAATGGGGCAATAAAATCCCTCCTGGATACAATTCCAACGTCTCGGAGTGCAGGAAGATCCCCAAAATCCCCTTTTTATCCCAATCTTTTTCCCGAGGAGGCAACGAGGGACTTGTAGCCCCTCTCTGGGCTGGGCCCCACTGGAATAAAACCTTTTCTGATATAAAATGAAATCAAATCACTCCCAAAATTCCCAATTTAGGACTAACGAGGCAATTCCATGGAGCAGAAGGATAAATTCCTGGGAGAAGAGTGCTYGGTGCCATAATCCCACAGCATGGGACCCCGTAATTCCTGCTACTCGGTGGGGTTTGTTGGAATTCTCASACAATGTACACCTTGAACGGGGATGCTCCAGCCCCTGGAACCCTCTGTAATGCTGCAGAACCTTCTGGAAGGGTCAGAAAGTCCATCGCTCCTGCACTGGGCTGTCAGAAGCATCAGGATTCAGCATCTGCCGGGTGGAATCTTCCCCTTTTAGGCTCTTCCTGCAGACGGGACATGTATCGTGCTGCGGGGAACACAGAGCCGTTATCCTGGGGGATTATCCCAYGGGATACGTGGGCTTTCTGGGATCTTACCAGCTCTAGCCAGGGCACGATGCAGCTGCTGTGGAAGACGTGGTTGCAGGGGAGCTGCCGGACCTGCTCTGCCACAGCATAATCCTCTTTGCACACTGGGCATTCCAGCCCTGTGTCTGTGGAAAACAGGGAATGGCAGGTTAGGGGAACAGGAATAAAGGCTCTGGTATTTGGGAGTCATTTGTGTAGGGTCTACTGGGAATGGGGTGCCCATCATTAGGACCCCACCAGGAACAGGAGCTCTGGAATTTACAGGTCATTTATGTATGGTCTGCTGGACATGGAACATCCATGGATCAAGGAATTCCTGCCAGAAACAAGCCAGGATCCATCCACACAAAATCCTCTGGGGATGAAGCATGCAGGGATCAATGCAATCCCACTAGGAACATGAGCATTAGGATTTGCAAGCTAGGATACAACCCACGGGGGATGGAGCATCCAGGGAACAAACAATTCCTGCTGTGAACATGAGCCCTGAGCTCCACCAGCTCGGATCCATCCACACACACACAACCCCCAGGGATGTAAGGAATTCCCGATGTTCTCCATACATTACCACCAAACAAAAATCAAAGTAAGGATGTTTGGATTCCYGCCACATTCCTGGCCTGGAATGTGGGTTGATGATCCCGATGCCAGSACCACCAGCAATGGCTGGTGGGTGAAATCCCACTGCCTCTCCCRCTGTTCCAAGCTCGTGATAGTGACATTGCCAGGAGCTGAGCTCCCTCAGTGATCCTGGGGGTCCCTTGTGACTTGGATATTCCAAGATTTAATGATTCTTAGCCTGTTTGGGCCCTGTGGGTTCAGATATGTGGAACTCCAGCTAGTCCTTAGCTTCCCGGAGGACAGAGGGGCGTGTAAAACCACAGGATAAAAATATCCCGCATAGAATTGTCTGGTTTAACCATAATGGAGGAGTTGGATTCTGGTAATAGAGCAGCTGGGAGAGGGAGGGATCCTTGGGGTGAAAAAATCACAGGATTTTTAATTGCAGAGCCAGGATTGCTCTGAGACGYCCCCAGGCCCTTGCTGGCAGTTTTCCATGACATTTCCAGAGCAGAATACGTTGAGAGCCAGTTTGAAAAGGAAGAAGGGACGAGTCGAAAGCACATACAGGGATTTGGGACTGGAAAACCATCACGGGGGTGGGAAGAGTCAGGACAGTACATTCCGGGACTCCCCAGACYCTAGAGAATGGTGGAGCTCCAAGATTTCCGGGAGAACTGAACACCAGAGACGGCAGCAGCAAAGTTTGTGAGCTGACTGCTTCCAGCCCWATTCCAGGGGGAACAAAGCAGGAATGGGGGAGCTCAGAACGTCAAACACCGGGATCCAGGTGCCATCGGATACGGGCATGGAGTCACCCACCGACTTGTTCCTGTGTCACCGGCACTGTTGGGAGTGACGAGATCTTCTCCTTGTCTGCCGGTGGCGGTCCTGTATTTTCCAGCTGTCCCAGGAGCTATGGAGAGGGAAAAATTCCGTGCTCAGAAGCAGGGACTTGGCACTGGATCTGCCCCTGGTGCACGTGCCCCTCACCTGAGTAACGATGGCATCAAGGCCGCTCTGTCCCCACGCATAATCCCCAGGATTGGAGTGCAGCATCCCGCTCCTGCCAAAYGGGAGAACCCAGGAATTTCCCCCATCCCAAACCAGCCCTCAGATGCTGGGTTACTGGTAGTTACCAGTGGGATCTGGGCTAATCCACCTTTTGACTCACCAGGAAAAGGGATGCTGGGAGCCAGGAACAGCTGAGTTGGCAAAAAATCCTGCAAAGATCTGCTGGATTATTCTAAAAAAGGCATCAGGGGAAAGAAAAAAACATGGGAATAACAAGTTAAGTAAGTAAATAAATGGTGGAAGAAAGGATGGGCAGGAAAGCACGAATTCGGATCTACAGATGCCTGGCTGCATGGCTCATGACTGTGAAAATCCCTCCATAAAGCCCCAAAACGGAGGAACAGTRGAAAGGAATTAAGGATGTGACCTCATCCCAGGATGGGCGAAAAGGGGAATGCCTCGAGTTCCAATGGAAGAGGTGGTAGTGGGACAGAGAAAACCAGGGGAAAGCATTAAAAGAACAAGTAAAATAAATAAATTGCGGCAGAAGGAATAGGCGATCTATCAGGGAAACTTGTTCCCATGGACACAGGTCTCACAGATGGAAATTCCCTGGGTAAAGCCCCAAAATGAAGGGAGAGCACAAAGGTATTAGGGAGGGGAGCCCATCCCAGAATGTGAGTGCTGGTTATACCCTGTGTTCCAGGCAGCAGGACAGGGAAAATAACTCAGAATTGTGCTAAGAGGGCTGACAGGAAGGGCCAGGGTCCCATTCTCCCAGGTTTCTCCCCAAATGTCCTGTTTTCCCTGGAGAAGACACTCACCCCTCAATAGCAGGTGAGCGATCAGGGCGGGAGCTGCCACGGGATCGGTACCTCCGAGGCATCGGCAGCCGTGGGGGGCGGCTGGGTCCCCAGAGCTCGGCCGGGGGGCCCCTCTCAGTATCCCGGCTCTCTGGATCCAGGGAGCTGCTACTCAGGAAYGGCCGGAAATCTGGGAAGAACATTGTGTGGTCCAAGTGGTCCCAAAGCTGTGGAGAGGGGGAAGACGGAAGTCACGATCCCCACTCAGCTGCAGTGCTCATCCCAGTGGGAACGCGAAGGCAGCGGAGTCCACTTCATCGGAGCATATTCCCATAGTTGTCATGGATCCCGGGAAAAAATGTCTGGCAAAAAGGCTCAATTATAGCCCAACTGCATCCAGAGCTGCTGCAACACCCCCGATGCAACTCCCTGTTCTGCACACATGCCAGTAAATGTAGAAGTTGAGGGGTTGCTCTCTCCCTCTCTCTAGGGTGTGCAATTTGAGGAGGGATAATGCTGGACACTCCCAAATCCATGGGATCACTTGGGGGCCTTACAGCCATAGGGAGGACATGGATGTGAAAGGACTGAAGGATGGTATTTGTACCCCTGGAGTCTCCCCAGAAGCATCCCAAGGTGTTGTCTAATCCCGTGCCCCTCATGCTGCCATTTTGTGGGATCTGTCCATGTGGATAATGCCATTCCCTGCCCCTGCAGTAGTGGATCCTGTGGTGCTAAATCCCACCTGCGCCTTGATTGACCCAATTCCCATCCCATAACCTCTCTGTGGGTAAGCAGGGGTGATCTGTGGATCTCCTTGCTACACCACTCCAGGGTTGCAGGAAAYSCCCAGGAATTCAGAGTCRGAGCCTAGAGATCCTGCAGYAACCCTCTCCCACAAATCCATTTGRATTAAGGAATAAAAAGCAATGTATGAACAKTCCCTGTTCTCCTGCCGCTCTGATAGGAGCTTTGTCTGCAACCACATCCTGGGGAGACCTTTCAGTTATTATACATCCCCAAATCCATTTCAATTTATGGAGCATAATATATGGGCTGAAATAGTGGATCAGGATCTCCCTGAAACTCGGTAATTTCAGGGATATTATGCAATATGCAAGTAATAATTTGGGTCAGGAGACAAATGGATCCAGATTAAGATGGGGAGGGACCCAGTTGGATGCTTGGAGCATGGAAGGAAACGGGAAGCATCCAGATTGGGAACAGATTGGGATCGAGATTGGAATTCCGGCTATTTGGTGACCCCATTTCTGGCCTAGGATTGAGTTGATTCCCTACGGGTTTGGACTTTCTAATGGATGGATTCTGGAAAATCTGGGAGCAGGCAGAAATGGTGAATACCTTCTTGCCTGGCTGAGCATCTCCACACAAATTCCGGCAGCTGCCAGCACGGGGGCAAGGCTCTTCCCTGAACCCTCCTTTTCCTGTCATGCCCATCGCAGGTAGGCAATGCCAATTTTCCGTCTCCTGAAAATTCCCCCAAATCCTGCAAGCTCTCAGGAAAAGGAGCTACCAGGGAAGAAGCCTCAGAAGAACTGGGAAAAGCAGGAAAACTCACCTCTGTGAACTGCGAGGAGGGGCTGTCATCCAGCRTGCTGCCATCAAAAAAACTGGGAAAAAGAGGAGAGTGAGGGCAGGGCCCTTTCCCAAAAACCCCCCTGTGCTTTCCAAATCCCTTCTTTGTATCCCAAAATCCCCTTAAAGGGGAAAAAAAAAAGACCAAAAAGGATAGGAAAATATACCAAAAAGGGCAAAGTCCAAAAATAAGAAAAAGGGCTTTTTTCCTAAATACCAAAAACGGTAAGAAAAAGAGTAAAAAGGATTTAAAAAAAGACCAAAAGAGTTAAAAAATAGCAAAAAGGGTAAAAACATCAAGAACACCAAATAAAGCCTTAATTTACAAAAAAAAGCAAACCAAAGAACAAAAGGGGAACAAAAATAGGRAAAATACTTCCAAAAATAGCAAATAGGGTGGTTTTGACTGGAGCAACTTCCAAAATTGTAAAAAAAATACAGAAAAGGGTAAAAAAAAGAACCCTGAAAGGTGTAAAGACAAAGCAAGAAGTGGGGGGAAAAAAAGCAAAAATGGCATTTTTCACACTAAATCTCCTTATTACTTGATCCATTGTCTTTCCACGTGCCTGGATATGGGATATCCCAGGATTCTCTGGTACCTGGAATCATCAGTGACTTCCTCGATGAAGCCAGACTCACAGCGGGGGCAGGTGTATTCCTGGGAAGACAAAAGGGAGCTGGGATTAGCCACGAAATATTTGGGATCCTAYGGAAAAATCCCCCTCCAGGAAGATTCCTGACCCTAGATCCCAAGCAGCTCATAACATCACAAAATCTGAATCCCATGATATCTGGGCACGGGTGAGTGGAAGAGCCACTGGTAGGAACCGCAGATGTGCGGAACAATATTCCTTTCCAGGAGAAAAATTTTCCCTGTTCTCATTCCTGGAGTTTTGCCCCAGAGCTGCAGATCAGCTTAAATTTGGAGAAAACCATGGAAAACCCCARAAGACCCCACATACCCTCTCTCATGGATCTTCCCTCTTTGGATCCTTTCCTGCAGCCAGAGCTTTCCCCGATCCCACCCTTCGAGCACTGATTTTTGTGGGATCTGTATCCAGAAGCAATCCCCCTGGATGAGATCATTCTTTCCTTCATCCATGCTTCACTGATCCCTGAAAATCCTGCATCCCGCTGTACAGCACATGGAATGGCCCCCACACTTTGGGTGTGGATGTTGTGGGAACTCTATCCAAATCTAAATGCAAATCCAAATCGTGGATCAGACCATCACTAGCAGCAAGTGGGATGCTGGTGCATTCTTGGAAGCTTTGCAATATTTTTTCTGTTGGAATCCAAATGGAAATTCCCAGCTTCCCACCCAGTAGCTAGAGAGAGATAAAAATGGTACTTTGGATAAACAGTTATGGAGAGAGTGTTTAGGAACAGAAGGTGTGTGGGATCCTGCACAGGGGTGGAACTGGCTCCCTGCTTTCCTGGGATGTGTAGGGATGCAGGGGATGATCCTGGAGCCTCTTAGACGTTCACATCCTGGGACCTGCACAGACATCTCATTCCCTAAGCAGGATCCTGCCACGGTGCAAAGAAAAAGAGATTTTGCAAGGAATCTTGTGGCATCCCATGGCTCTGACTCCACTCCAGTCTGGTGGTCTGTGCTTCCCTGAAGGAAAACAAACTGGAATCCCACCAGGAGCGCTTGTTTTGCCCCAGATAATTCCGGAGGCAGCTGGTACAGTGTGGCACATCCACATCCAGCCTGGACTGGATCCCCCCAAATCTGGGCAGAAAAGTTGGATTAGGCGTTTTTCCAKGTGATCCCTGCCCAAAAATGATGTAAAGATGCAAATGGAATCGCAAAGAAAAGTGYGTGGGACAAATGGGACTACAGACAAGTTATCTGTGGCTCTTGCTTCRTCCAGCAACTCCTCTATGGCTCCAATCCCAACTTGAATTTCCCCCTTTCCCTTAAGTGTAGTCAGGATAATTCAGCGTCTCAACCCTAGCACTGGATTGCTACCTTGTGGAATTCTACATCCCTCCTGCCATCCCCACATTCCTCACTTGGAAAACAAGAAAAAAACATGTCTTGCTGGCATCTCCAGGGCTCCACTTCTCAATCCAGAGGGATTTTCACGTGACAAGACCTTTCTTATACCATGTGGATGGGGAAGGGGCATAAAGTCCCCTCAGAAAGTCTCCAGGTGTCTTCCTAGAGGATTGGGATTCTCCAACCCAACGTCTCAAGTTCTGGTGTTGGGAGGTGCAGAAGTTCTGCTTGTGAAAGCCTCATTTTCCATCACGTCATTCCTAATCCCCCATCCCTCTCAATCACCCAAAGCAGGGAATTTTTTACACGGTGTTGTAGGTTGGCCTTCTTCAAGGACAAATCCCTGGGAAGCAATTGCAGAKAGCAGAGCCACAGGGCAGAGCCACAGGGCCTTGTCACCCCATTCCCACGGATCTGGGGGGATTCCTGAAATGGGAACTGGAGCAAAACCCCGTGGTGGATCACAAAAAATGAAATTTCRGGTGTTTTCCTGGTGTTTCCCAGGGAGCAGGGCTGGAGTTTTCCTCCCAGGATAAACAAGGAAGGGGATGGAAGCAGCAGGAAAGGTCAGTTTTTGGGCATGGAGGGGTTGGAGCGAGACTCGGACAATATTTCCTTTTAAAAAGTGGGTTTGGGAATGCTGAAGGGGGAAATGAATCCTTCAGCGTGGGATGGATGTGTGATAGAGAAAAATTTGGGACGCTCCCAGTTCCAGGGAATAGAAACTGGGATAATTGAGGAGCAGATAGACAAGTCGCAGCCTGTCGGAGGAGCACACTCTGCAAGGGCTAGTCGTGGAGCGGAATGGGAATGAGATGATCCGCTTCTATGAGGAACAGGAGCTTCCCCCAGTCCCTTTCGAGTGTGAGAAATGGGATGGAGGCGGGTATCACCTGTTCATGTGAGAACAGCTTCGGGGGCTGGAGCTCACCCCTTCCTTAGGCGGCTCAGGGAGGGACCGAGGGATCACCGCTGCCCTATCCCCCACCCGGGCTTTACCTGCAGCTCGGGGATGCCCGCCTCGGCCCGCCCCGGCCCACCCCGCCCAGGGCTCACCGGCAGCTCGGGGCTCTCCCTCTCCGACCCTCCCTGCCCGGGGCTCACCGGCAGCTTGGGGCTGACCTCGCCCTTGCAGCTGTGGCAAAAAAACCGGTGCTGCGGCACCGCGGCCGCCGCCTCCGCCATCTTCCCCCACGGCTGCCGCTACCGTCACTCCTCCCAGGGCAGCGAGCGCAGCCCAGAGAGGCCCCGCACTTCCGGCGAGCTCGTCTGCTCCACGCCCGGTCTGGAAAGCGCGGGTGAGCGGGTAGAGGAGCCAGGCGGGGCGAGGAGTGGCAGGCGCGCCCCCTGCTGCAGACCTCCCAACGGGGAACCGGGGGGCGGCAGCGGAATCGGCGCCACCGGAAGTGGCAGGAACAGGAAGTGGACACTGCAAGTGGTTATCGTCATGGCGGCAGCCTAGGCCAGACACGGTGGTGAGAGCGGCGGCCCGGTCACCCCTGGTTGGGCACGGGGCGGGGAATCTCGCCTGAAGGAAAACGAGGAGCCCTGTAACAGGGCTGAGCCTTCCCCGGGAAGGGATCTAGGACCTCTGCGACAGGGTCAGCACCTCTCCCCACAGCTCCTCTTTGTCCCCGCCCCACTGCTGGGATTCCGGAGACGCCGGGATGACGCAGGCGGAGCTACGGCTCTGCTCCCTCCTGCTCCAGGAGCACTTCGGGGAGATTGTGGAGAAAGTCGGGAACTCCCTGCTCCGGACGGGACCGCGGCCGCTGCGGCTCCTGGTGGGGGACACGGGGCTGCTCCCTGATCAGGTACGGGATGGGAGGGGGCCAGGAGGGGAGACTGGGAGGAAAACCTGGAGAAGAGCAAGGAGTTTTCTAAATGCAACCAATTTTGAGTGGGAAGTTGGTGTGATGCCTGAGAAAGGCCYAGAAATAAAACTCCATAGACCGGTGTCTATAGAGCTGGTATTTGTTTATTGCAGCGCTGGAGRTGAGGGGGATTTCTCCTCCTAACGCACCTGTCTTTGCTTCAAATTAGCAGATATTTGTACAGTAAACATGGTGTAACATTACCATTGTCACTGCCCCCCCATACATTCACCACCACTATATATGGGCACGGCAGTACATGTCATCCTCAATTTGGTGGCTGTAATGAGATACCATCCTCTTCATCACGGTGGACTTTTAACCTTTGTTSTCAGGGCATGTGCAGTTATGATATTTATGTTTTTTTTTCTAGTTCTCCACGTCTTCATTTTCAATCATTTTGCTGACTGTCCTGTGSCTTGCCAAGTTCTCMTTAGTGCTCTCTACTGTTCTTTRTTATAGCATCTACCTTTCTACTTTCTTCAGAACTTTTTCTGATTTATGCCCCTTGGTGATTTTATGTATCTACATACTAATCCAGCCGGTTAGATTATGTGCAGCTGGCATGCAATATGTTGCTAATACACTATTAAGAAACTTAGAGCAATATATATATAAGCTGTCATTGATAATATATTGAAAGCGGTTATGTTGTATTTTAATAATATGTAAAAAGTTATTGAATGCTTATACTGATARTGTATAAAAAGGCTATAGAAAGTTTTCAAGTAATAGGCATCATAAGCACCTTGTCACTTTGATATAAACACGTGTATCACGTGTGTCCCTAATTTGGGAGGAAGAAGGGACACTGATGCTCCATAGGGAGCAAAGGCAGGAATAGAGTCCAGCAACAGGGATAGATTGGTGGGAAAACCTGGTAAAAGAACAAGGAATTTTTAATAAATAACGGAGGAAGGCTTTAATTGAGGAGATTGCTTTTATTTCTGTTAAAAACTAATATGTGAATAAGCAGGGGATTTCTGACTCTCCAGAGGGAAATTTGGATCTGGGYGGGGAGGGCACACCCAGAAAGACTGGGATGGGGCCATTATCTCYCCGTAAAAGTCGCACACCAACCCTCTTTACTCTCTCCCACAGGTCAAGAAGGCCCTTTGTGTCCTGATCCAGCACAGCCTGGTGCGGTACGAGCTGCAGCCCCGGGGCTCTGTGGAATATGAGGCGCGGAGTGAGCGGATCCTGCGGATCCTGCGCTACCCCCGTTATATCTACACTGCCAAGACTCTCTAYGGGGACCCGGGAGAACTGCTGGTGGAGGAGCTTCTGCTCCATGGGCACCTTCCCATGAGCTGTGCTGTTGCCAGGGTTGCCGACCGCCTCACTGAAACCATGGAAGGTGGGAATGAAGCTGTTCTTTCTAGAAAATGGGATCTGGAAGTGCGTTTAGTTGGTAAATGGGACTAGAGACACCATAGGGTGTTCATAGCCAAGCTCTGGTAGTGGCCACGGTGTCCCCTTGTCCTCCTGAGTCTCAGGAACATCCAGGATCTGGTCTCGGACAGGCTGATGGGGGCCATAGAGGGTGGGAAGCTTCTTAAAAACCAGGGTTTGGGATTGAGTTTGTGAATCCCAAAGGGTCTGTGGGGTGCTTACGGTCGTGGTAGTGAGCGTGGCATGAGCATGTTCTCCAAAGCCTCAGGAATATCCCAGATCCAACTGCTGTGTCTTTCCTCCCACATAGATGGGAAAACGGTGGATTATAGTGAAGTGTCCAGTACATTTGTGCGCCTGGCAGATACCCACTTCATCCAGAGGTGCCCGATGGTCCCAGAAAGCCCCCGGAGTGCCAAGGTGCCACTACCCCCTGCACCTGCCATGGCCATTGCCGAGAAGGACATGTATATTGTGCCTCGGCTCAGCCTTGTCGGTGAGAGCCCCTGGGATCTTGGGATTTGAGGGGCCTCAGGAAGTACTCAGGCACCTGTTGAGGCCACAGTAATGGATTTGGATGGAAAATAGTGTCTTGGGTTGACAGGGAAAGGGAAGCGGAGACACTCRTGCGACGAGGAAGAGGAGGGGAAGCACAAGGCTAAAAGGCAGAAGCAGGAGGGAGGAAGCTCAGAGGTACAGGGAATGCTGGAGTTATGGTGTGCTCCATGCTCTTGCCTGGGAATTGGGACATGGGAAGGGCGGGGTCCATATTCCCAAGCATGTTCCGGGAAACCCTTTCCTCATTTTCCTGGCCCATTTCCCCTCATGTGTTGTCTTTGTCGTGCCCAGACTCCCCCAGATGATGGCATTTACTGGCAAGTCAACCTAGAGCGCTTTCATCAGCATTTCCGTGACCAGGCTCTGGTCAGTGCCGTGGCCAGCCGCATGGACCAGGTCTGGGACTCCCAGCCCCATTCCCACTCTGGAACTGAGGTTTTCCCCCTCTAATTCCCTGCTTTCCCAATACAGACCAGCAGCGAGGTGGTGCGGACAATGCTGCGCATGAGCGAGGTGACCACGGCCTCAGGTGCATCGCGCACACAGCCGCTCTCCTCCAATGAGGTGGGTCCTCGGAAGTCCCTGAAAAGCTGGTATCCCTTGGAATCYCTTGATATTCTGTGTTTTTTCTGTYCTAGATATTCCGATCTCTTCCGGCTGGGTACAACATTGGCAAGCAGGTGCTGGACCAGTACCTGGCACTCCTGGCTGACGATCCGGTGAGCCTGGGGGCACCAGACATGGGACTGGGGGGACTCTGGAGCTCTGTTGATTCTGTGATTCCTTGGTTGTTTCTCTGTCGGTCTGAGGTATGGTATGTTTTCCTGAGAATTAAGGAAGGTTTTTAACAGATTCTGAAGATTTTTTAAGTAACTGGAAGAACAGATATCAAAGCTATTGAACAGATATTGAAATTATTTATTGGGTATTAAAGTTACTTTACAGACATTGRAGATATTTAACAGATGCTGAAGTTTTTTAAGAATAGTTTAATTATTTAACAGACTAAAATGTATGTAATGAATATTGAAGATACTGGAGAGAAACATAAAATATATTGTAGATATTAAGAGATACCAAGGTTATGTAAAAAATAGCGAAGGTATTTTAAGTATTTTGGGCTCATTTCAAAGTCAGTAAAGCTACCTGTAATTCTGAYACTGAAGATACTTAGAAGATATGAAAGGTATTTWAAAGCCCTTGGAAGTGTCAGTAAGACCTTGCCCGTGCTTTTAGGCTGTTAAAGTCCCAGGTATTTTTTCCCTAAAATCTTCTTAYTGTTCGTGCTCCAGATTTTAAGGAAGAAATCCATATTTTCCTTCCTTCAGGGGATGTCCTAAACTTTTCCCTTGTCTCTCCCTGCAGCTGGAGTTTGTGGGGAAGTCGGGGGACAG